>NC_083719.1:162557352-162732770 GCF_028564815.1 Eubalaena glacialis | reverse complement strand
AAGGAAGAGTGCAGTGTGTTGCCCTACACTTAGCATACACAGAGTGACTGGGAAAGGTATCCGGGCCTGGATGTTTCTTAGCAACCCAGTGGAGCCTGCCGGTACTCGGTGTTCTTGCACGGAATAGGGTGCCCAGGCGAGATCCTAGGTGTCTTGAAAAGCATACTAATGTTAAAAGAAAGGAGAACTGCAACTCATGTCTCAAGGAAACTTCTCCATGTTCCGCTTCTGCAGGGCTCTTCAAGGCTTTACCTTGAGGAAAGGACTCACGTCAAGTTTCCTTGAGGCTCTAGAGCGTCTCAGGAGGAGCTCCCACCCAGGCTATGAAAGCACCCTGTTGATTTAGAGAAAACTCGTTCCCTTCCCAGAGCCCTGCCTACAGTGACTAGAAACTCGTCCAAAACTCTGGTATTTAGGTAGGTTCAAGGCGGCATGAATGGAGTTTTCAAAATGGGAAAGCAAGACTTGTGCCATCAGGTCTCCGTTTCCAGTGAGCACGCACCCTACCCCCTTGTGATGTCTACCAAGTAAATATTCCCTCAAACTACACAATGGTCCCTTCCCTGAAGAATGTTTTCTTGGCACGGAGTTCTGCATGTAGCGAACTGCCTCTCCCAAGGAACGCTTTGGTAACGCTTTCGGTGCTTAGGCTCTTCTAAAACCCTGCAGTGTAAGAGGAAGAACTGTGCTATGGTTACAGGAGGAATGCAAGGCAACTTTCTCCTGTAAGTATGGGGTCTTAAGGTATGACTTTGTAGAAGGACTGTGAAACAGTATTGGTTACTCAGTGCCGCTCAGCCTAGGGCATTGAGGCAGATATGCATGACATGTAGACGTGAGAAAACAGATTGCCTGGAGCTGTTGGAGTGCTGTGGAAATCTAGCTCTCCCAAGGAGGCGTGCAGTGTGTTGCCCTACACTTAGCATACACAGAGTGACTGGGAAAGGTTTCCGGGCCTTGATGTTTCTGAGCTTCCCAGTCGAGCATGCCGGTCCTCGGTGTTCTTGCAGGGAATAGGGTGCCCACGGGAGTTACTAGGTGTCTTCATAAGCGTACTAACGTTCAAAGAAAGCAGAACTGCAACTCATGTCTCCAGGAAACTGCTCCACGCTTTGGCTTCAGCAGGGCTCTTCAAGGCTTTACCTTGAGGAAACGACTCACGTCAAGTTTCCTTTGAGCTCTAGAGCTTCTAGGTGGAGCTCCCACCAGGCTACGAAAGCACCCTGTTGATTTAGAGAAAACTCGATCCCTTCCCACAGCCCTGCCTACAGTGACTAGAGACCCGTCCAAAATACTGGTATTTAGGTAGCTTCAAGGCAGCATGAATGGAGCTTTCAAAATGGGAAAGCAAGCCTTGTGCCATCAGGTCTCCGTTTCCAGGGAACACGCAGCCTACCCCCTTGTGATGTCTACCAAGTAAATATTCCCTCAAACTACACAATGGTCCCTTCCCTGAAGAATGTTTTCTTGGCACGGATTTCTGCATGTAGCGAACTGCCTCTCCCAAGGAACGCTTTGGTAACGCTATCGGGGCTTAGGCTCTTCTAAAACCCTGCAGTGTAAGAGGAAGAACTGTGCTTTGGTTACAGGAGGAACGCAAGCTGAGTTTCTCCTCTAAGTATGGGGTCTTAAGGTATGACTTTGTAGAAGGAATGCAAAGCAGTTTTGATTTCTCAGTGCCGCTCAGCCTAGGGCATTGAGGAAATTTGCATGACATGTAGGACGTGAGAGAACAGATTACCTGGAGCTGTTGGAGTGCTGAGGAAATGTAGCTCTCCCAAGGAAGAGTGCAGTGTGTTGCCCTACACTTAGCATACACAGAGTGACTGGGAAAGGTATCCGGGCCTGGATGTTTCTTAGCAACCCAGTGGAGCCTGCCGGTACTCGGTGTTCTTGCACGGAATAGGGTGCCCAGGCGAGATCCTAGGTGTCTTGAAAAGCGTAGTAACGTTAAAAGAAAGGAGAACTGCAACTCCTGTCTCAAGGAAACTTCTCCACGTGCCGCTTCAGCAGGGCTCTTCAAGGCTTTACCTTGAGGAAAGGACTCACGTCAAGTTTCCTTGTAGCTCTAGAGCGTCTCAGGAGGAGCTCCCACCCAGGCTACGAAAGCACCCTGTTGATTTAGAGAAAACTCGTTCCCTTCCCAGAGCCCTGCCTACAGTGACTAGAAACTCGTCCAAAACACTGGTATTTAGGTAGGTTCAAGGCGGCATGAATGGAGCTTTCAAAATGGGAAAGCAAGCCTTGTGCCATCAGGTCCCCGTTTCCAGTGAACACGCAGCCTACCTCCTTGTGATTTCTACCAAGTTAATATACACTCTAGAGACACACTGGTCCCTTCCCTGAATAACGTGTTCTTGGCACGGATTTCTGCATGTAGCGAACTGCCTCTCCCAAGGAATGCTCTAGGTACGCTATAGGGGCTTAGCCTCTTCTAAAACCCTGCAGTGTAAGAGGAAGAACTGTGCTTTGGTTACAGCAGGAACGCAAGGCAACTTTCTCCTGTAAGTATGGGGTCTTAAGGTATGACTTTGTAGAAGGAATGTGAAAGAGTATTGGTTACTCAGTGCCACTCAGCCTAGGGCATTGAGGCAGATATGCATGACATGTAGACGTGAGACAACAGATTGCCTGGAGCTGTTGGAGTGTTGAGGAAATCTAGCTCTCCCAAGGAGGCGTGCAGTGTGTTGCCCTACACTTAGCATATTGAGAGTGACTGGGAAAGGTTTCCGGGCCTGGATGTTTCTGAGCTTCCCAGTCGAGCATGCCGGTCCTCGGTGTTCTTGCAGGGAATAGGGTGCCCACGGGAGTTACTAGGTGTCTTCATAAGCGTACTAACGTTCAAAGAAAGCAGAACTGCAACTCATGTCTCCAGGAAACTGCTCCACGCTTCGGCTTCAGCAGGGCTCTTCAAGGCTTTACCTTGAGGAAACGACTCACGTCAAGTTTCCTTGTAGCTCTAGAGCGTCTCAGGTGGAGCTCCCACCCAGGCTACGAAAGCACCCTGTTGATTTAGAGAAAACTCGTTCCCTTCCCAGAGCCCTGCCTACAGTGACTAGAGACCCGTCCAAAACACTGGTATTTAGGTAGCTTCAAGGCAGCATGAATGGAGCTTTCAAAATGGGAAAGCAAGCCTTGTGCCATCAGGTCTCCGTTTCCAGGGAACACGCAGCCTACCCCCTTGTGATGTCTACCAAGTAAATATTCCCTCAAACTACACAATGGTCCCTTCCCTGAAGAATGTTTTCTTGGCACGGAGTTCTGCATGTAGCGAACTGCCTCTCCCAAGGAACGCTTTGGTAACGCTATCGGGGCTTAGGCTCTTCTAAAACCCTGCAGTGTAAGAGGAAGAACTGTGCTTTGGTTACAGGAGGAACGCAAGCCGAGTTTCTCCTCTAAGTATGGGGTCTTAAGGTATGACTTTGTAGAAGGAATGCAAAGCAGTTTTGATTTCTCAGTGCCGCTCAGCCTAGGGCATTGAGGCAATTTGCATGACATGTAGGACGTGAGAGAACAGATTACCTGGAGCTGTTGGAGTGCTGAGGAAATGTAGCTCTCCCAAGGAAGAGTGCAGTGTGTTGCCCTACACTTAGCATACACAGAGTGACTGGGAAAGGTATCCGGGCCTGGATGTTTCTTAGCAACCCAGTGGAGCCTGCCGGTACTCGGTGTTCTTGCACGGAATAGGGTGCCCAGGCGAGATCCTAGGTGTCTTGAAAAGCATACTAATGTTAAAAGAAAGGAGAACTGCAACTCATGTCTCAAGGAAACTTCTCCATGTTCCGCTTCTGCAGGGCTCTTCAAGGCTTTACCTTGAGGAAAGGACTCACGTCAAGTTTCCTTGAGGCTCTAGAGCGTCTCAGGAGGAGCTCCCACCCAGGCTATGAAAGCACCCTGTTGATTTAGAGAAAACTCGTTCCCTTCCCAGAGCCCTGCCTACAGTGACTAGAAACTCGTCCAAAACTCTGGTATTTAGGTAGGTTCAAGGCGGCATGAATGGAGTTTTCAAAATGGGAAAGCAAGACTTGTGCCATCAGGTCTCCGTTTCCAGTGAGCACGCACCCTACCCCCTTGTGATGTCTACCAAGTAAATATTCCCTCAAACTACACAATGGTCCCTTCCCTGAAGAATGTTTTCTTGGCACGGAGTTCTGCATGTAGCGAACTGCCTCTCCCAAGGAACGCTTTGGTAACGCTTTCGGTGCTTAGGCTCTTCTAAAACCCTGCAGTGTAAGAGGAAGAACTGTGCTATGGTTACAGGAGGAATGCAAGGCAACTTTCTCCTGTAAGTATGGGGTCTTAAGGTATGACTTTGTAGAAGGACTGTGAAACAGTATTGGTTACTCAGTGCCGCTCAGCCTAGGGCATTGAGGCAGATATGCATGACATGTAGACGTGAGAAAACAGATTGCCTGGAGCTGTTGGAGTGCTGTGGAAATCTAGCTCTCCCAAGGAGGCGTGCAGTGTGTTGCCCTACACTTAGCATACACAGAGTGACTGGGAAAGGTTTCCGGGCCTTGATGTTTCTGAGCTTCCCAGTCGAGCATGCCGGTCCTCGGTGTTCTTGCAGGGAATAGGGTGCCCACGGGAGTTACTAGGTGTCTTCATAAGCGTACTAACGTTCAAAGAAAGCAGAACTGCAACTCATGTCTCCAGGAAACTGCTCCACGCTTTGGCTTCAGCAGGGCTCTTCAAGGCTTTACCTTGAGGAAACGACTCACGTCAAGTTTCCTTTGAGCTCTAGAGCTTCTAGGTGGAGCTCCCACCAGGCTACGAAAGCACCCTGTTGATTTAGAGAAAACTCGATCCCTTCCCACAGCCCTGCCTACAGTGACTAGAGACCCGTCCAAAATACTGGTATTTAGGTAGCTTCAAGGCAGCATGAATGGAGCTTTCAAAATGGGAAAGCAAGCCTTGTGCCATCAGGTCTCCGTTTCCAGGGAACACGCAGCCTACCCCCTTGTGATGTCTACCAAGTAAATATTCCCTCAAACTACACAATGGTCCCTTCCCTGAAGAATGTTTTCTTGGCACGGATTTCTGCATGTAGCGAACTGCCTCTCCCAAGGAACGCTTTGGTAACGCTATCGGGGCTTAGGCTCTTCTAAAACCCTGCAGTGTAAGAGGAAGAACTGTGCTTTGGTTACAGGAGGAACGCAAGCTGAGTTTCTCCTCTAAGTATGGGGTCTTAAGGTATGACTTTGTAGAAGGAATGCAAAGCAGTTTTGATTTCTCAGTGCCGCTCAGCCTAGGGCATTGAGGCAATTTGCATGACATGTAGGACGTGAGAGAACAGATTACCTGGAGCTGTTGGAGTGCTGAGGAAATGTAGCTCTCCCAAGGAAGAGTGCAGTGTGTTGCCCTACACTTAGCATACACAGAGTGACTGGGAAAGGTATCCGGGCCTGGATGTTTCTTAGCAACCCAGTGGAGCCTGCCGGTACTCGGTGTTCTTGCACGGAATAGGGTGCCCAGGCGAGATCCTAGGTGTCTTGAAAAGCGTAGTAACGTTAAAAGAAAGGAGAACTGCAACTCCTGTCTCAAGGAAACTTCTCCACGTGCCGCTTCAGCAGGGCTCTTCAAGGCTTTACCTTGAGGAAAGGACTCACGTCAAGTTTCCTTGTAGCTCTAGAGCGTCTCAGGAGGAGCTCCCACCCAGGCTACGAAAGCACCCTGTTGATTTAGAGAAAACTCGTTCCCTTCCCAGAGCCCTGCCTACAGTGACTAGAAACTCGTCCAAAACACTGGTATTTAGGTAGGTTCAAGGCGGCATGAATGGAGCTTTCAAAATGGGAAAGCAAGCCTTGTGCCATCAGGTCCCCGTTTCCAGTGAACACGCAGCCTACCTCCTTGTGATTTCTACCAAGTTAATATACACTCTAGAGACACACTGGTCCCTTCCCTGAATAACGTGTTCTTGGCACGGATTTCTGCATGTAGCGAACTGCCTCTCCCAAGGAATGCTCTAGGTACGCTATAGGGGCTTAGCCTCTTCTAAAACCCTGCAGTGTAAGAGGAAGAACTGTGCTTTGGTTACAGCAGGAACGCAAGGCAACTTTCTCCTGTAAGTATGGGGTCTTAAGGTATGACTTTGTAGAAGGAATGTGAAAGAGTATTGGTTACTCAGTGCCACTCAGCCTAGGGCATTGAGGCAGATATGCATGACATGTAGACGTGAGACAACAGATTGCCTGGAGCTGTTGGAGTGTTGAGGAAATCTAGCTCTCCCAAGGAGGCGTGCAGTGTGTTGCCCTACCCTTAGCATATTGAGAGTGACTGGGAAAGGTTTCCGGGCCTGGATGTTTCTGAGCTTCCCAGTCGAGCATGCCGGTCCTCGGTGTTCTTGCAGGGAATAGGGTGCCCACGAGAGTTACTAGGTGTCTTCATAAGCGTACTAACGTTCAAAGAAAGCAGAACTGCAACTCATGTCTCCAGGAAACTGCTCCACGCTTCGGCTTCAGCAGGGCTCTTCAAGGCTTTACCTTGAGGAAACGACTCACGTCAAGTTTCCTTTGAGCTCTAGAGCTTCTAGGTGGAGCTCCCACCCAGGCTACGAAAGCACCCTGTTGATTTAGAGAAAACTCGTTCCCTTCCCAGAGCCCTGCCTACAGTGACTAGAGACCCGTCCAAAACACTGGTATTTAGGTAGCTTCAAGGCAGCATGAATGGAGCTTTCAAAATGGGAAAGCAAGCCTTGTGCCATCAGGTCTCCGTTTCCAGGGAACACGCAGCCTACCCCCTTGTGATGTCTACCAAGTAAATATTCCCTCAAACTACACAATGGTCCCTTCCCTGAAGAATGTTTTCTTGGCACGGAGTTCTGCATGTAGCGAACTGCCTCTCCCAAGGAACGCTTTGGTAACGCTATCGGGGCTTAGGCTCTTCTAAAACCCTGCAGTGTAAGAGGAAGAACTGTGCTTTGGTTACAGGAGGAACGCAAGCCGAGTTTCTCCTCTAAGTATGGGGTCTTAAGGTATGACTTTGTAGAAGGAATGCGAAGCAGTTTTGATTTCTCAGTGCCGCTCAGCCTAGGGCATTGAGGCAATTTGCATGACATGTAGGACGTGAGAGAACAGATTACCTGGAGCTGTTGGAGTGCTGAGGAAATGTAGCTCTCCCAAGGAAGAGTGCAGTGTGTTGCCCTACACTTAGCATACACAGAGTGACTGGGAAAGGTATCCGGGCCTGGATGTTTCTTAGCAACCCAGTGGAGCCTGCCGGTACTCGGTGTTCTTGCACGGAATAGGGTGCCCAGGCGAGATCCTAGGTGTCTTGAAAAGCGTAGTAACGTTAAAAGAAAGGAGAACTGCAACTCATGTCTCAAGGAAACTTCTCCACGTGCCACTTCAGCAGGGCTCTTCAAGGCTTTACCTTGAGGAAAGGACTCACGTCAAGTTTCCTTGTAGCTCTAGAGCGTCTCAGGAGGAGCTCCCACCCAGGCTACGAAAGCACCCTGTTGATTTCGAGAAAACTCGTTCCCTTCCCAGAGCCCTGCCTACAGTGACTAGAAACTCGTCCAAAACACTGGTATTTAGGTAGGTTCAAGGCGGCATGAATGGAGCTTTCAAAATGGGAAAGCAAGCCTTGTGCCATCAGGTCCCCGTTTCCAGTGAACACGCAGCCTACCTCCTTGTGATTTCTACCAAGTTAATATACACTCTAGAGACACACTGGTCCCTTCCCTGAATAACGTGTTCTTGGCACGGAGTTCTGCATGTAGCGCACTGCCTCTCCCAAGGAATGCTCTAGGTACGCTATAGGGGCTTAGCCTCTTCTAAAACCCTGCAGTGTAAGAGGAAGAACTGTGCTTTGGTTACAGCAGGAACGCAAGCCAACTTTCTCCTGTAAGTATGGGGTCGTAAGGTATGACTTTGTAGAAGGAATGTGAAAGAGTATTGGTTTCTCAGTGCCGCTCAGCCTAGGGCACTGAGGCAGATATGCATGACATGTAGATGTGAGACAACAGATTGCCTTGAGCTGTTGGAGTGCTGAGGAAATCTAGCTCTCCCAAGGAGGCGTGCAGTGTGTTGCCCTACACTTAGCATATTGAGAGTGACTGGGAAAGGTTTCCGGGCCTGGATGTTTCTGAGCTTCCCAGTCGAGCATGCCGGTCCTCGGTGTTCTTGCAGGGAATAGGGTGCCCACGGGAGTTACTAGGTGTCTTCATAAGCGTACTAACGTTCAAAGAAAGCAGAACTGCAACTCATGTCTCCAGGAAACTGCTCCACGCTTCGGCTTCAGCAGGGCTCTTCAAGGCTTTACCTTGAGGAAACGACTCACGTCAAGTTTCCTTTGAGCTCTAGAGTGTCTCAGGTGGAGCTCCCACCCAGGCTACGAAAGCACCCTGTTGATTTAGAGAAAACTCGTTCCCTTCCCAGAGCCCTGCCTACAGTGACTAGAGACCCGTCCAAAACACTGGTATTTAGGTAGCTTCAAGGCAGCATGAATGGAGCTTTCAAAATGGGAAAGCAAGCCTTGTGCCATCAGGTCTCTGTTTCCAGTGAGCACGCAGCCTACCCCCTTGTGATGTCTACCAAGTAAATATTCCCTCAAACTACACAATGGTCCCTTCCCTGAAGAATGTTTTCTTGGCACGGAGTTCTGCATGTAGCGAACTGCCTCTCCCAAGGAACGCTTTGGTAACGCTATCGGGGCTTAGGCTCTTCTAAAACCCTGCAGTGTAAGAGGAAGAACTGTGCTTTGGTTACAGGAGGAACGCAAGCCGAGTTTCTCCTGTAAGTATGGGGTCTTAAGGTATGACTTTGTAGAAGGAATGCAAAGCAGTTTTGATTTCTCAGTGCCGCTCAGCCTAGGGCATTGAGGCAATTTGCATGACATGTAGGACGTGAGAGAACAGATTACCTGGAGCTGTTGGAGTGCTGAGGAAATGTAGCTCTCCCAAGGAAGAGTGCAGTGTGTTGCCCTACACTTAGCATACACAGAGTGACTGGGAAAGGTATCCGGGCCTGGATGTTTCTTAGCAACCCAGTGGAGCCTGCCGGTACTCGGTGTTCTTGCACGGAATAGGGTGCCCAGGCGAGATCCTAGGTGTCTTGAAAAGCGTACTAATGTTAAAAGAAAGGAGAACTGCAACTCATGTCTCAAGGAAACTTCTCCATGTTCCGCTTCAGCAGGGCTCTTCAAGGCTTTACCTTGAGGAAAGGACTCACGTCAAGTTTCCTTGAGGCTCTAGAGCGTCTCAGGAGGAGCTCCCACCCAGGCTATGAAAGCACCCTGTTGATTTAGAGAAAACTCGTTCCCTTCCCAGAGCCCTGCCTACAGTGACTAGAAACTCGTCCAAAACTCTGGTATTTAGGTAGGTTCAAGGCGGCATGAATGGAGCTTTCAAAATGGGAAAGCAAGCCTTGTGCCATCAGGTCTCCGTTTCCAGTGAGCACGCAGCCTACCCCCTTGTGATGTCTACCAAGTAAATATTCCCTCAAACTACACAATGGTCCCTTCCCTGAAGAATGTTTTCTTGGCACGGAGTTCTGCATGTAGCGAACTGCCTCTCCCAAGGAACGCTTTGGTAACGCTTTCGGTGCTTAGGCTCTTCTAAAACCCTGCAGTGTAAGAGGAAGAACTGTGCTTTGGTTACAGGAGGAATGCAAGCCAACTTTCTCCTGTAAGTATGGGGTCTTAAGGTATGACTTTGTAGAAGGACTGTGAAACAGTATTGGTTACTCAGTGCCGCTCAGCCTAGGGCATTGAGGCAGATATGCATGACATGTAGACGTGAGACAACAGATTGCCTGGAGCTGTTGGAATGCTGAGGAAATCTAGCTCTCCCAAGGAGGCGTGCAGTGTGTTGCCCTACACTTAGCATACACAGAGTGACTGGGAAAGGTTTCCGGGCCTTGATGTTTCTGAGCTTCCCAGTCGAGCATGCCGGTCCTCGGTGTTCTTGCAGGGAATAGGGTGCCCACGGGAGTTACTAGGTGTCTTCATAAGCGTACTAACGTTCAAAGAAAGCAGAACTGCAACTCATGTCTCCAGGAAACTGCTCCACGCTTCGGCTTCAGCAGGGCTCTTCAAGGCTTTACCTTGAGGAAACGACTCACGTCAAGTTTCCTTTGAGCTCTAGAGCGTCTCAGGTGGAGTTCCCACCGAGGCTACGAAAGCACCCTGTTGATTTAGATAAAACTCGTTCCCTTCCCACATCCCTGCCTACAGTGACTAGAGACCCGTCCAAAATACTGGTATTTAGGTAGCTTCAAGGCAGCATGAATGGAGCTTTCAAAATGGGAAAGCAAGCCTTGTGCCATCAGGTCTCCGTTTCCAGGGAACACGCAGCCTACCCCCTTGTGATGTCTACCAAGTAAATATTCCCTCAAACTACACAATGGTCCCTTCCCTGAAGAATGTTTTCTTGGCACGGAGTTCTGCATGTAGCGAACTGCCTCTCCCAAGGAACGCTTTGGTAACGCTATCGGGGCTTAGGCTCTTCTAAAACCCTGCAGTGTAAGAGGAAGAACTGTGCTTTGGTTACAGGAGGAACGCAAGCCGAGTTTCTCCTGTAAGTATGGGGTCTTAAGGTATGACTTTGTAGAAGGAATGCGAAGCAGTTTTGATTTCTCAGTGCCGCTCAGCCTAGGGCATTGAGGCAATTTGCATGACATGTAGGACGTGAGAGAACAGATTACCTGGAGCTGTTGGAGTGCTGAGGAAATGTAGCTCTCCCAAGGAAGAGTGCAGTGTGTTGCCCTACACTTAGCATACACAGAGTGACTGGGAAAGGTATCCGGGCCTGGATGTTTCTTAGCAACCCAGTGGAGCCTGCCGGTACTCGGTGTTCTTGCACGGAATAGGGTGCCCAGGCGAGATCCTAGGTGTCTTGAAAAGCGTAGTAACGTTAAAAGAAAGGAGAACTGCAACTCCTGTCTCAAGGAAACTTCTCCACGTGCCGCTTCAGCAGGGCTCTTCAAGGCTTTACCTTGAGGAAAGGACTCACGTCAAGTTACCTTGTAGCTCTAGAGCATCTCAGGAGGAGCTCCCACCCAGGCTATGAAAGCACCCTGTTGATTTCGAGAAAACTCGTTCCCTTCCCAGAGCCCTGCCTACAGTGACTAGAAACTCGTCCAAAACACTGGTATTTAGGTAGGTTCAAGGCGGCATGAATGGAGCTTTCAAAATGGGAAAGCAAGCCTTGTGCCATCAGGTCCCCGTTTCCAGTGAACACGCAGCCTACCTCCTTGTGATTTCTACCAAGTTAATATACACTCTAGAGACACACTGGTCCCTTCCCTGAATAACGTGTTCTTGGCACGGAGTTCTGCCTGTAGCGAACTGCCTCTCCCAAGGAACGCTTTGGTAACGCTATCGGGGCTTAGGCTCTTGTAAAACCCTGCAGTGTAAGAGGAAGAACTGTGCTTTGGTTACAGGAGGAACGCAAGCCGAGTTTCTCCTGTAAGTATGGGGTCTTAAGGTATGACTTTGTAGAAGGAATGCGAAGCAGTTTTGATTTCTCAGTGCCGCTCAGCCTAGGGCATTGAGGCAATTTGCATGACATGTAGGACGTGAGAGAACAGATTACCTGGAGCTGTTGGTGTGCTGAGGAAATGTAGCTCTCCCAAGGAAGAGTGCAGTGTGTTGCCCTACACTTAGCATACACAGAGTGACTGGGAAAGGTATCCGGGCCTGGATGTTTCTTAGCAACCCAGTGGAGCCTGCCGGTACTCGGTGTTCTTGCACGGAATAGGGTGCCCAGGCGAGATCCTAGGTGTCTTGAAAAGCGTAGTAACGTTAAAAGAAAGGAGAACTGCAACTCATGTCTCAAGGAAACTTCTCCACGTGCCGCTTCAGCAGGGCTCTTCAAGGCTTTACCTTGAGGAAAGGACTCACGTCAAGTTTCCTTGTAGCTCTAGAGCATCTCAGGAGGAGCTCCCACCCAGGCTACGAAAGCACCCTGTTGATTTCGAGAAAACTCGTTCCCTTCCCAGAGCCCTGCCTACAGTGACTAGAAACTCGTACAAAACACTGGTATTTAGGTAGGTTCAAGGCGGCATGAATGGAGCTTTCAAAATGGGAAAGCAAGCCTTGTGCCATCAGGTCCCCGTTTCCAGTGAGCACGCAGCCTACCTCCTTGTGATTTCTACCAAGTTAATATACACTCTAGTGACACACTGGTCCCTTCCCTGAATAACGTGTTCTTGGCACGGAGTTCTGCATGTAGCGAACTGCCTCTCCCAAGGAATGCTCTAGGTACGCTATAGGGGCTTAGCCTCTTCTAAATCCCTGCAGTGTAAGAGGAAGAACTGTGCTTTGGTTACTGCAGGAACGCAAGGCAACGTTCTCCTCTAAGTATGGGGTCGTAAGGTATGACTTTGTAAAAGGAATGTGAAAGAGTATTGGTTTCTCAGTGCCGCTCAGCCTAGGGCACTGAGGCAGATGTGCATGACATGTAGATGTGAGACAACAGATTGCCTGGAGCTGTTGGAGTGCTGAGGAAATCTAGCTCTCCCAAGGAGGCGTGCAGTGTGTTGCCCTACACTTAGCATATTGAGAGTGACTGGGAAAGGTTTCCGGGCCTGGATGTTTCTGAGCTTCCCAGTCGAGCATGCCGGTCCTCGGTGTTCGTGCAGGGAATAGGGTGCCCACGGGAGTTACTAGGTGTCTTCATAAGCGTACTAACGTTTAAAGAAAGCAGAACTGCAACTCATGTCTCCAGGAAACTGCTCCACGCTTCGGCTTCAGCAGGGCTCTTCAAGGCTTTACCTTGAGGAAACGACTCACGTCAAGTTTCCTTTGAGCTCTAGAGCATCTCAGGTGGAGCTCCCACCCAGGCTACGAAAGCACCCTGTTGATTTAGAGAAAACTCGTTCCCTTCCCAGAGCCCTGCCTACAGTGACTAGAGACCCGTCCAAAACACTGGTATTTAGGTAGCTTCAAGGCAGCATGAATGGAGCTTTCAAAATGGGAAAGCAAGCCTTGTGCCATCAGGTCTCCGTTTCCAGGGAACACGCAGCCTACCCCCTTGTGATGTCTACCAAGTAAATATTCCCTCAAACTACACAATGGTCCCTTCCCTGAAGAATGTTTTCTTGGCACGGAGTTCTGCATGTAGCGAACTGCCTCTCCCAAGGAACGCTTTGGTAACGCTATCGGGGCTTAGGCTCTTCTAAATCCCTGCAGTGTAAGAGGAAGAACTGTGCTTTGGTTACAGCAGGAACGCAAGGCAACTTTCTCCTGTAAGTATGGGGTCTTAAGGTATGACTTTGTAGAAGGAATGTGAAAGAGTATTGGTTACTCAGTGCCACTCAGCCTAGGGCATTGAGGCAGATATGCATGACATGTAGACGTGAGACAACAGATTGCCTGGAGCTGTTGGAGTGTTGAGGAAATCTAGCTCTCCCAAGGAGGCGTGCAGTGTGTTGCCCTACCCTTAGCATATTGAGAGTGACTGGGAAAGGTTTCCGGGCCTGGATGTTTCTGAGCTTCCCAGTCGAGCATGCCGGTCCTCGGTGTTCTTGCAGGGAATAGGGTGCCCACGAGAGTAACTAGGTGTCTTCATAAGCGTACTAACGTTCAAAGAAAGCAGAACTGCAACTCATGTCTCCAGGAAACTGCTCCACGCTTCGGCTTCAGCAGGGCTCTTCAAGGCTTTACCTTGAGGAAACGACTCACGTCAAGTTTCCTTTGAGCTCTAGAGCTTCTAGGTGGAACTCCCACACAGGCTACGAAAGCACTCTGTTGATTTAGAGAAAACTCGTTCCCTTCCCAGAGCCCTGCCTACAGTGACTAGAGACCCGTCCAAAACACTGGTATTTAGGTAGCTTCAAGGCAGCATGAATGGAGCTTTCAAAATGGGAAAGCAAGCCTTGTGCCATCAGGTCTCCGTTTCCAGTGAGCACGCAGCCTACCCCCTTGTGATGTCTACCAAGTAAATATTCCCTCAAACTACACAATGGTCCCTTCCCTGAAGAATGTTTTCTTGGCACGGAGTTCTGCATGTAGCGAACTGCCTCTCCCAAGGAACGCTTTGGTAACGCTATCGGGGCTTAGGCTCTTCTAAAACCCTGCAGTGTAAGAGGAAGAACTGTGCTTTGGTTGCAGCAGGAACGCAAGGCAACTTTCTCCTGTAAGTATGGGGTCTTAAGGTATGACTTTGTAGAAGGAATGTGAAAGAGTATTGGTTTCTCAGTGCCGCTCAGCCTAGGGCATTGAGGGAATTTGCATGACATGTAGGACATGAGAGAACAGATTACTTGGAGCTGTTGGAGTGCTGAGGAAATGTAGCTCTGCCAAGGAAGAGTGCAGTGTGTTGCCCTACACTTAGCATACACAGAGTGACTGGGAAAGGTATCCGGGCCTGGATGTTTCTTAGCAACCCAGTGGAGCCTGCCGGTACTCGGTGTTCTTGCACGGAATAGAGTGCCCAGGCGAGATCCTAGGTGTCTTGAAAAGCGTAGTAACGTTAAAAGAAAGGAGAACTGCAACTCATGTCTCAAGGAAACTTCTCCACGTGCCGCTTCAGCAGGGCTCTTCAAGGCTTTACCTTGAGGAAAGGACTCACGTCAAGTTTCCTTGTAGCTCTAGAGCGTCTCAGGAGGAGCTCCCACCCAGGCTATGAAAGCACCCTGTTGATTTCGAGAAAACTCGTTCCCTTCCCAGAGCCCTGCCTACAGTGACTAGAAACTCGTCCAAAACACTGGTATTTAGGTAGGTTCAAGGCGGCATGAATGGAGCTTTCAAAATGGGAAAGCAAGCCTTGTGCCATCAGGTCCCCGTTTCCAGTGAGCACGCAGCCTACCCCCTTGTGATGTCTACCAAGTAAATATTCCCTCAAACTACACAATGGTCCCTTCCCTGAAGAATGTTTTCTTGGCACGGAGTTCTGCATGTAGCGAACTGCCTCTCCCAAGGAACGCTTTGGTAACGCTATCGGGGCTTAGGCTCTTCTAAAACCCTGCAGTGTAAGAGGAAGAACTGTGCTTTGGTTACAGGAGGAATGCAAGGCAACTTTCTCCTGTAAGTATGGGGTCTTAAGGTATGACTTTGTAGAAGGAATGTGAAACAGTATTGGTTACTCAGTGCCGCTCAGCCTAGGGCATTGAGGCAGATATGCATGACATGTAGACGTGAGACAACAGATTGCCTGGAGCTGTTGGAGTGCTGAGGAAATCTAGCTCTCCCAAGGAGGCGTGCAGTGTGTTGCCCTACCCTTAGCATATTGAGAGTGACTGGGAAAGGTTTCCGGGCCTGGATGTTTCTGAGCTTCCCAGTCGAGCATGCCGGTCCTCGGTGTTCTTGCAGGGAATAGGGTGCCCACGAGAGTTACTAGGTGTCTTCATAAGCGTACAAACGTTCAAAGAAAGCAGAACTGCAACTCATGTCTCCAGGAAACTGCTCCACGCTTCGGCTTCAGCAGGGCTCTTCAAGGCTTTACCTTGAGGAAACGACTCACGTCAAGTTTCCTTTGAGCTCTAGAGCTTCTAGGTGGAGCTCCCACCCAGGCTACGAAAGCACCTTGTTGATTTAGAGAAAACTCGTTCCCTTCCCACAGCCCTGCCTACAGTGACTAGAGACCCGTCCAAAACACTGGTATTTAGGTAGCTTCAAGGCAGCATGAATGGAGCTTTCAAAATGGGAAAGCAAGCCTTGTGCCATCAGGTCTCCGTTTCCAGGGAACACACAGCCTACCCCCTTGTGATGTCTACCAAGTAAATATTCCCTCAAACTACACAATGGTCCCTTCCCTGAAGAATGTTTTCTTGGCACGGAGTTCTGCATGTAGCGAACTGCCTCTCCCAAGGAACGCTTTGGTAACGCTATCGGGGCTTAGGCTCTTCTAAAACCCTGCAGTGTAAGAGGAAGAACTGTGCTTTGGTTACAGGAGGAACGCAAGCCGAGTTTCTCCTGTAAGTATGGGGTCTTAAGGTATGACTTTGTAGAAGGAATGCGAAGCAGTTTTGATTTCTCAGTGCCGCTCAGCCTAGGGCATTGAGGCAATTTGCATGACATGTAGGACGTGAGAGAACAGATTACCTGGAGCTGTTGGAGTGCTGAGGAAATGTAGCTCTCCCAAAGAAGAGTGCAGTGTGTTGCCCTACACTTAGCATACACAGAGTGACTGGGAAAGGTATCCGGGCCTGGATGTTTCTTAGCAACCCAGTGGAGCCTGCCGGTACTCGGTGTTCTTGCACGGAATAGGGTGCCCAGGCGAGATCCTAGGTGTCTTGAAAAGCGTAGTAACGTTAAAAGAAAGGAGAACTGCAACTCATGTCTCAAGGAAACTTCTCCACGTGCCGCTTCAGCAGGGCTCTTCAAGGCTTTACCTTGAGGAAAGGACTCACGTCAAGTTTCCTTGTAGCTCTAGAGCGTCTCAGGAGGAGCTCCCACCCAGGCTACGAAAGCACCCTGTTGATTTCGAGAAAACTCGTTCCCTTCCCAGAGCCCTGCCTACAGTGACTAGAAACTCGTCCAAAACACTGGTATTTAGGTAGGTTCAAGGCGGCATGAATGGAGCTTTCAAAATGGGAAAGCAAGCCTTGTGACATCAGGTCCCCGTTTCCAGTGAACACGCAGCCTACCTCCTTGTGATTTCTACCAAGTTAATATACACTCTAGAGACACACTGGTCCCTTCCCTGAATAACGTGTTCTTGGCACGGAGTTCTGCATGTAGCGCACTGCCTCTCCCAAGGAATGCTCTAGGTACGCTATAGGGGCTTAGCCTCTTCTAAAACCCTGCAGTGTAAGAGGAAGAACTGTGCTTTGGTTACAGCAGGAACGCAAGCCAACTTTCTCCTGTAAGTATGGGGTCGTAAGGTATGACTTTGTAGAAGGAATGTGAAAGAGTATTGGTTTCTCAGTGCCGCTCAGCCTAGGGCACTGAGGCAGATATGCATGACATGTAGATGTGAGACAACAGATTGCCTTGAGCTGTTGGAGTGCTGAGGAAATCTAGCTCTCCCAAGGAGGCGTGCAGTGTGTTGCCCTACACTTAGCATATTGAGAGTGACTGGGAAAGGTTTCCGGGCCTGGATGTTTCTGAGCTTCCCAGTCGAGCATGCCGGTCCTCGGTGTTCTTGCAGGGAATAGGGTGCCCACGGGAGTTACTAGGTGTCTTCATAAGCGTACTAACGTTCAAAGAAAGCAGAACTGCAACTCATGTCTCCAGGAATCTGCTCCACGCTTCGGCTTCAGCAGGGCTCTTCAAGGCTTTACCTTGAGGAAACGACTCACGTCAAGTTTCCTTTGAGCTCTAGAGCGTCTCAGGTGGAGCTCCCACCCAGGCTACGAAAGCACCCTGTTGATTTAGAGAAAACTCGTTCCCTTCCCAGAGCCCTGCCTACAGTGACTAGAGACCCGTCCAAAACACTGGTATTTAGGTAGCTTCAAGGCAGCATGAATGGAGCTTTCAAAATGGGAAAGCAAGCCTTGTGCCATCAGGTCTCTGTTTCCAGTGAGCACGCAGCCTACCCCCTTGTGATGTCTACCAAGTAAATATTCCCTCAAACTACACAATGGTCCCTTCCCTGAAGAATGTTTTCTTGGCACGGAGTTCTGCATGTAGCGAACTGCCTCTCCCAAGGAACGCTTTGGTAACGCTATCGGGGCTTAGGCTCTTCTAAAACCCTGCAGTGTAAGAGGAAGAACTGTGCTTTGGTTACAGGAGGAACGCAAGCCGAGTTTCTCCTGTAAGTATGGGGTCTTAAGGTATGACTTTGTAGAAGGAATGCAAAGCAGTTTTGATTTCTCAGTGCCGCTCAGCCTAGGGCATTGAGGCAATTTGCATGACATGTAGGACGTGAGAGAACAGATTACCTGGAGCTGTTGGAGTGCTGAGGAAATGTAGCTCTCCCAAGGAAGAGTGCAGTGTGTTGCCCTACACTTAGCATACACAGAGTGACTGGGAAAGGTATCCGGGCCTGGATGTTTCTTAGCAACCCAGTGGAGCCTGCCGGTACTCGGTGTTCTTGCACGGAATAGGGTGCCCAGGCGAGATCCTAGGTGTCTTGAAAAGCGTACTAATGTTAAAAGAAAGGAGAACTGCAACTCATGTCTCAAGGAAACTTCTCCATGTTCCGCTTCAGCAGGGCTCTTCAAGGCTTTATCTTGAGGAAAGGACTCACGTCAAGTTTCCTTGAGGCTCTAGAGCGTCTCAGGAGGAGCTCCCACCCAGGCTATGAAAGCACCCTGTTGATTTAGAGAAAACTCGTTCCCTTCCCAGAGCCCTGCCTACAGTGACTAGAAACTCGTCCAAAACTCTGGTATTTAGGTAGGTTCAAGGCGGCATGAATGGAGCTTTCAAAATGGGAAAGCAAGACTTGTGCCATCAGGTCTCCGTTTCCAGTGAGCACGCAGCCTACCCCCTTGTGATGTCTACCAAGTAAATATTCCCTCAAACTACACAATGGTCCCTTCCCTGAAGAATGTTTTCTTGGCACGGAGTTCTGCATGTAGCGAACTGCCTCTCCCAAGGAACGCTTTGGTAACGCTTTCGGTGCTTAGGCTCTTCTAAAACCCTGCAGTGTAAGAGGAAGAACTGTGCTTTGGTTACAGGAGGAATGCAAGCCAACTTTCTCCTGTAAGTATGGGGTCTTAAGGTATGACTTTGTAGAAGGACTGTGAAACAGTATTGGTTACTCAGTGCCGCTCAGCCTAGGGCATTGAGGCAGATATGCATGACATGTAGACGTGAGACAACAGATTGCCTGGAGCTGTTGGAATGCTGAGGAAATCTAGCTCTCCCAAGGAGGCGTGCAGTGTGTTGCCCTACACTTAGCATACACAGAGTGACTGGGAAAGGTTTCCGGGCCTTGATGTTTCTGAGCTTCCCAGTCGAGCATGCCGGTCCTCGGTGTTCTTGCAGGGAATAGGGTGCCCACGGGAGTTACTAGGTGTCTTCATAAGCGTACTAACGTTCAAAGAAAGCAGAACTGCAACTCGTGTCTCCAGGAAACTGCTCCACGCTTTGGCTTCAGCGGGGCTCTTCAAGGCTTTACCTTGAGGAAACGACTCACGTCAAGTTTCCTTTGAGCTCTAGAGCTTCTAGGTGGAGCTCCCACCAGGCTACGAAAGCACCCTGTTGATTTAGATAAAACTCGTTCCCTTCCCACATCCCTGCCTACAGTGACTAGAGACCCGTCCAAAATACTGGTATTTAGGTAGCTTCAAGGCAGCATGAATGGAGCTTTCAAAATGGGAAAGCAAGCCTTGTGCCATCAGGTCTCCGTTTCCAGGTAACACGCAGCCTACCCCCTTGTGATGTCTACCAAGTAAATATTCCCTCAAACTACACAATGGTCCCTTCCCTGAAGAATGTTTTCTTGGCACGGAGTTCTGCATGTAGCGAACTGCCTCTCCCAAGGAACGCTTTGGTAACGCTATCGGGGCTTAGGCTCTTCTAAAACCCTGCAGTGTAAGAGGAAGAACTGTGCTTTGGTTACAGGAGGAACGCAAGCCGAGTTTCTCCTGTAAGTATGGGGTCTTAAGGTATGACTTTGTAGAAGGAATGCGAAGCAGTTTTGATTTCTCAGTGCCGCTCAGCCTAGGGCATTGAGGCAATTTGCATGACATGTAGGACGTGAGAGAACAGATTACCTGGAGCTGTTGGAGTGCTGAGGAAATGTAGCTCTCCCAAGGAAGAGTGCAGTGTGTTGCCCTACACTTAGCATACACAGAGTGACTGGGAAAGGTATCCGGGCCTGGATGTTTCTTAGCAACCCAGTGGAGCCTGCCGGTACTCGGTGTTCTTGCACGGAATAGGGTGCCCAGGCGATATCCTAGGTGTCTTGAAAAGCGTAGTAACGTTAAAAGAAAGGAGAACTGCAACTCCTGTCTCAAGGAAACTTCTCCACGTGCCGCTTCAGCAGGGCTCTTCAAGGCTTTACCTTGAGGAAAGGACTCACGTCAAGTTTCCTTGTAGCTCTAGAGCGTCTCAGGAGGAGCTCCCACCCAGGCTATGAAAGCACCCTGTTGATTTCGAGAAAACTCGTTCCCTTCCCAGAGCCCTGCCTACAGTGACTAGAAACTCGTCCAAAACACTGGTATTTAGGTAGGTTCAAGGCGGCATGAATGGAGCTTTCAAAATGGGAAAGCAAGCCTTGTGCCATCAGGTCCCCGTTTCCAGTGAACACGCAGCCTACCTCCTTGTGATTTCTACCAAGTTAATATACACTCTAGTGACACACTGGTCCCTTCCCTGAATAACGTGTTCTTGGCACGGAGTTCTGCATGTAGCGAACTGCCTCTCCCAAGGAATGCTCTAGGTACGCTATAGGGGCTTAGCCTCTTCTAAATCCCTGCAGTGTAAGAGGAAGAACTGTGCTTTGGTTACAGCAGGAACGCAAGCCAACTTTCTCCTGTAAGTATGGGGTCGTAAGGTATGACTTTGTAAAAGGAATGTGAAAGAGTATTGGTTTCTCAGTGCCGCTCAGCCTAGGGCACTGAGGCAGATGTGCATGACATGTAGATGTGAGACAACAGATTGCCTGGAGCTGTTGGAGTGCTGAGGAAATCTAGCTCTCCCAAGGAGGCGTGCAGTGTGTTGCCCTACACTTAGCATATTGAGAGTGACTGGGAAAGGTTTCCGGGCCTGGATGTTTCTGAGCTTCCCAGTCGAGCATGCCGGTCCTCGGTGTTCGTGCAGGGAATAGGGTGCCCACGGGAGTTACTAGGTGTCTTCATAAGAGTACTAACGTTCAAAGAAAGCAGAACTGCAACTCATGTCTCCAGGAAACTGCTCCACGCTTCGGCTTCAGCAGGGCTCTTCAAGGCTTTACCTTGAGGAAACGACTCACGTCAAGTTTCCTTTGAGCTCTAGAGCGTCTCAGGTGGAGCTCCCACCCAGGCTACGAAAGCACCCTGTTGATTTAGAGAAAACTCGTTCCCTTCCCACAGCCCTGCCTACAGTGACTAGAGACCCGTCCAAAACACTGGTATTTAGGTAGCTTCAAGGCAGCATGAATGGAGCTTTCAAAATGGGAAAGCAAGCCTTGTGCCATCAGGTCTCCGTTTCCAGGGAACACGCAGCCTACCCCCTTGTGATGTCTACCAAGTAAATATTCCCTCAAACTACACAATGGTCCCTTCCCTGAAGAATGTTTTCTTGGCACGGAGTTCTGCATGTAGCGAACTGCCTCTCCCAAGGAACGCTTTGGTAACGCTATCGGGGCTTAGGCTCTTCTAAAACCCTGCAGTGTAAGAGGAAGAACTGTGCTTTGGTTACAGGAGGAACGCAAGCCGAGTTTCTCCTGTAAGTATGGGGTCTTAAGGTATGACTTTGTAGAAGGAATGCGAAGCAGTTTTGATTTCTCAGTGCCGCTCAGCCTAGGGCATTGAGGCAATTTGCATGACATGTAGGACGTGAGAGAACAGATTACCTGGAGCTGTTGGAGTGCTGAGGAAATGTAGCTCTCCCAAGGAAGAGTGCAGTGTGTTGCCCTACACTTAGCATACACAGAGTGACTGGGAAAGGTATCCGGGCCTGGATGTTTCTTAGCAACCCAGTGGAGCCTGCCGGTACTCGGTGTTCTTGCACGGAATAGGGTGCCCAGGCGAGATCCTAGGTGTCTTGAAAAGCGTAGTAACGTTAAAAGAAAGGAGAACTGCAACTCATGTCTCAAGGAAACTTCTCCACGTGCCGCTTCAGCAGGGCTCTTCAAGGCTTTACCTTGAGGAAAGGACTCACGTCAAGTTTCCTTGTAGCTCTAGAGCATCACAGGAGGAGCTCCCACCCAGGCTACGAAAGCACCCTGTTGATTTCGAGAAAACTCGTTCCCTTCCCAGAGCCCTGCCTACAGTGACTAGAAACTCGTCCAAAACACTGGTATTTAGGTAGGTTCAAGGCGGCATGAATGGAGCTTTCAAAATGGGAAAGCAAGCCTTGTGCCATCAGGTCCCCGTTTCCAGTGAACACGCAGCCTACCTCCTTGTGATTTCTACCAAGTTAATATACACTCTAGTGACACACTGGTCCCTTCCCTGAATAACGTGTTCTTGGCACGGAGTTCTGCATGTAGCGAACTGCCTCTCCCAAGGAATGCTCTAGGTACGCTATAGGGGCTTAGCCTCTTCTAAATCCCTGCAGTGTAAGAGGAAGAACTGTGCTTTGGTTACAGCAGGAACGCAAGCCAACTTTCTCCTGTAAGTATGGGGTCGTAAGGTATGACTTTGTAAAAGGAATGTGAAAGAGTATTGGTTTCTCAGTGCCGCTCAGCCTAGGGCACTGAGGCAGATGTGCATGACATGTAGATGTGAGACAACAGATTGCCTGGAGCTGTTGGAGTGCTGAGGAAATCTAGCTCTCCCAAGGAGGCGTGCAGTGTGTTGCCCTACACTTAGCATATTGAGAGTGACTGGGAAAGGTTTCCGGGCCTGGATGTTTCTGAGCTTCCCAGTCGAGCATGCCGGTCCTCGGTGTTCGTGCAGGGAATAGGGTGCCCACGGGAGTTACTAGGTGTCTTCATAAGAGTACTAACGTTCAAAGAAAGCAGAACTGCAACTCATGTCTCCAGGAAACTGCTCCACGCTTCGGCTTCAGCAGGGCTCTTCAAGGCTTTACCTTGAGGAAACGACTCACGTCAAGTTTCCTTTGAGCTCTAGAGCGTCTCAGGTGGAGCTCCCACCCAGGCTACGAAAGCACCCTGTTGATTTAGAGAAAACTCGTTCCCTTCCCACAGCCCTGCCTACAGTGACTAGAGACCCGTCCAAAACACTGGTATTTAGGTAGCTTCAAGGCAGCATGAATGGAGCTTTCAAAATGGGAAAGCAAGCCTTGTGCCATCAGGTCTCCGTTTCCAGGGAACACGCAGCCTACCCCCTTGTGATGTCTACCAAGTAAATATTCCCTCAAACTACACAATGGTCCCTTCCCTGAAGAATGTTTTCTTGGCACGGAGTTCTGCATGTAGCGAACTGCCTCTCCCAAGGAACGCTTTGGTAACGCTATCGGGGCTTAGGCTCTTCTAAAACCCTGCAGTGTAAGAGGAAGAACTGTGCTTTGGTTACAGGAGGAACGCAAGCCGAGTTTCTCCTGTAAGTATGGGGTCTTAAGGTATGACTTTGTAGAAGGAATGCGAAGCAGTTTTGATTTCTCAGTGCCGCTCAGCCTAGGGCATTGAGGCAATTTGCATGACATGTAGGACGTGAGAGAACAGATTACCTGGAGCTGTTGGAGTGCTGAGGAAATGTAGCTCTCCCAAGGAAGAGTGCAGTGTGTTGCCCTACACTTAGCATACACAGAGTGACTGGGAAAGGTATCCGGGCCTGGATGTTTCTTAGCAACCCAGTGGAGCCTGCCGGTACTCGGTGTTCTTGCACGGAATAGGGTGCCCAGGCGAGATCCTAGGTGTCTTGAAAAGCGTAGTAACGTTAAAAGAAAGGAGAACTGCAACTCATGTCTCAAGGAAACTTCTCCACGTGCCGCTTCAGCAGGGCTCTTCAAGGCTTTACCTTGAGGAAAGGACTCACGTCAAGTTTCCTTGTAGCTCTAGAGCATCTCAGGAGGAGCTCCCACCCAGGCTACGAAAGCACCCTGTTGATTTCGAGAAAACTCGTTCCCTTCCCAGAGCCCTGCCTACAGTGACTAGAAACTCGTCCAAAACACTGGTATTTAGGTAGGTTCAAGGCGGCATGAATGGAGCTTTCAAAATGGGAAAGCAAGCCTTGTGCCATCAGGTCCCCGTTTCCAGTGAACACGCAGCCTACCTCCTTGTGATTTCTACCAAGTTAATATACACTCTAGTGACACACTGGTCCCTTCCCTGAATAACGTGTTCTTGGCACGGAGTTCTGCATGTAGCGAACTGCCTCTCCCAAGGAATGCTCTAGGTACGCTATAGGGGCTTAGCCTCTTCTAAAACCCTGCAGTGTAAGAGGAAGAACTGTGCTTTGGTTACAGGAAGAATGCAAGCCAACTTTCTCCTGTAAGTATGGGGTCTTAAGGTATGACTTTGTAGAAGGACTGTGAAACAGTATTGGTTACTCAGTGCCGCTCAGCCTAGGGCATTGAGGCAGATATGCATGACATGTAGACGTGAGACAACAGATTGCCTGGAGCTGTTGGAGTGCTGAGGAAATCTAGCTCTCCCAAGGAGGCGTGCAGTGTGTTGCCCTACACTTAGCATACACAGAGTGACTGGGAAAGGTTTCCGGGCCTTGATGTTTCTGAGCTTCCCAGTCGAGCATGCCGGTCCTCGGTGTTCTTGCAGGGAATAGGGTGCCCACGGGAGTTACTAGGTGTCTTCATAAGCGTACTAATGTTCAAAGAAAGCAGAACTGCAACTCGTGTCTCCAGGAAACTGCTCCACGCTTTGGCTTCAGCAGGGCTCTTCAAGGCTTTACCTTGAGGAAACGACTCACGTCAAGTTTCCTTTGAGCTCTAGAGCTTCTAGGTGGAGCTCCCACCAGGCTACGAAAGCACCCTGTTGATTTAGAGAAAACTCGTTCCCTTCCCACAGCCCTGCCTACAGTGACTAGAGACCCGTCCAAAATACTGGTATTTAGGTAGCTTCAAGGCAGCATGAATGGAGCTTTCAAAATGGGAAAGCAAGCCTTGTGCCATCAGGTCTCCGTTTCCAGGGAACACGCAGCCTACCCCCTTGTGATGTCTACCAAGTAAATATTCCCTCAAACTACACAATGGTCCCTTCCCTGAAGAATGTTTTCTTGGCACGGAGTTCTGCATGTAGCGAACTGCCTCTCCCAAGGAACGCTTTGGTAACGCTATCGGGGCTTAGGCTCTTCTAAAACCCTGCAGTGTAAGAGGAAGAACTGTGCTTTGGTTACAGGAGGAACGCAAGCCGAGTTTCTCCTGTAAGTATGGGGTCTTAAGGTATGACTTTGTAGAAGGAATGCGAAGCAGTTTTGATTTCTCAGTGCCGCTCAGCCTAGGGCATTGAGGCAATTTGGATGACATGTAGGACGTGAGAGAACAGATTACCTGGAGCTGTTGGAGTGCTGAGGAAATGTAGCTCTCCCAAGGAAGAGTGCAGTGTGTTGCCCTACACTTAGCATACACAGAGTGACTGGGAAAGGTATCCGGGCCTGGATGTTTCTTAGCAACCCAGTGGAGCCTGCCGGTACTCGGTGTTCTTGCACGGAATAGGGTGCCCAGGCGAGATCCTAGGTGTCTTGAAAAGCGTAGTAACGTTAAAAAAAGGAGAACTGCAACTCATGACTCAAGGAAACTTCTCCACGTGCCGCTTCAGCAGGGCTCTTCAAGGCTTTACCTTGAGGAAAGGACTCACGTCAAGTTTCCTTGAGGCTCTAGAGCGTCTCAGGAGGAGCTCCCACCCAGGCTACGAAAGCACCCTGTTGATTTAGAGAAAACTCGTTCCCTTCCCAGAGCCCTGCCTACAGTGACTACAAACTCGTCCAAAACACTGGTATTTAGGTAGGTTCAAGGCGGCATGAATGGAGCTTTCAAAATGGGAAAGCAAGCCTTGTGCCATCAGGTCCCCGTTTCCAGTGAACACGCAGCCTACCTCCTTGTGATTTCTACCAAGTTAATATACACTCTAGTGACACACTGGTCCCTTCCCTGAATAACGTGTTCTTGGCACGGAGTTCTGCATGTAGCGAACTGCCTCTCCCAAGGAATGCTCTAGGTACGCTATAGGGGCTTAGCCTCTTCTAAAACCCTGCAGTGTAAGAGGAAGAACTGTGCTTTGGTTACAGCAGGAACGCAAGCCAACTTTCTCCTGTAAGTATGGGGTCGTAAGGTATGACTTTGTAGAAGGAATGTGAAAGAGCATTGGTTTCTCAGTGCCGCTCAGCCTAGGGCACTGAGGCAGATGTGCATGACATGTAGATGTGAGACAACAGATTGCCTGGAGCTGTTGGAGTGCTGAGGAAATCTAGCTCTCCCAAGGAGGCGTGCAGTGTGTTGCCCTACACTTAGCATATTGAGAGTGACTGGGAAAGGTTTCCGGGCCTGGATGTTTCTGAGCTTCCCAGTCGAGCATGCCGGTCCTCGGTGTTCTTGCAGGGAATAGGGTGCCCACGAGAGTTACTAGGTGTCTTCATAAGCGTACTAACGTTCAAAGAAAGCAGAACTGCAACTCATGTCTCCAGGAAACTGCTCCACGCTTCGGCTTCAGCAGGGCCCTTCAAGGCTTTACCTTGAGGAAACGACTCACGTCAAGTTTCCTTTGAGCTCTAGAGCGTCTCAGTTGGAGCTCCCACCCAGGCTACGAAAGCACCCTGTTGATTTAGAGAAAACTCGTTCCCTTCCCACAGCCCTGCCTACAGTGACTAGAGACCCGTCCAAAACACTGGTATTTAGGTAGCTTCAAGTAGCATGAATGGAGCTTTCAAAATGGGAAAGCAAGCCTTGTGCCATCAGGTCTCCGTTTCCAGTGAGCACGCAGCCTACCCCCTTGTGATGTCTACCAAGTAAATATTCCCTCAAACTACACAATGGTCCCTTCCCTGAAGAATGTTTTCTTGGCACGGAGTTCTGCATGTAGCGAACTGCCTCTCCCAAGGAACGATTTGGTAACGCTATCGGGGCTTAGACTCTTCTAAAACCCTGCAGTGTAAGAGGAAGAACTGTGCTTTGGTTACAGGAGGAACGCAAGCCGAGTTTCTCCTGTAAGTATGGGGTCTTAAGGTAAGACTTTGTAGAAGGAATGTGAAGCAGTTTTGATTTCTCAGTGCCGCTCAGCCTAGGGCATTGAGGGAATTTGCATGACATGTAGGACATGAGAGAACAGATTACTTGGAGCTGTTGGAGTGCTGAGGAAATGTAGCTCTCCCAAGGAAGAGTGCAGTGTGTTGCCCTACACTTAGCATACACAGAGTGACTGGGAAAGGTATCCGGGCCTGGATGTTTCTTAGCAACCCAGTGGAGCCTGCCGGTACTCGGTGTTCTTGCACGGAATAGGGTGCCCAGGCGAGATCCTAGGTGTCTTGAAAAGCGTAGTAACGTTAAAAGAAAGGAGAACTGCAACTCCTGTCTCAGGGAAACTTCTCCACGTGCCACTTCAGCAGGGCTCTTCAAGGCTTTACCTTGAGGAAAGGACTCACGTCAAGTTTCCTTGTAGCTCTAGAGCGTCTCAGGAGGATCTCCCACCCAGGCTATGAAAGCACCCTGTTGATTTCGAGAAAACTCGTTCCCTACCCAGAGCCCTGCCTACAGTGACTAGAAACTCGTCCAAAACACTGGTATTTAGGTAGGTTCAAGGCGGCATGAATGGAGCTTTCAAAATGGGAAAGCAAGCCTTGTGCCATCAGGTCCCCGTTTCCAGTGAACACGCAGCCTACCTCCCTGTGAGTTCTACTAAGTTAATATACATTCTAGCGACACACTGGTCCCTTCCCTGAATAACGTGTTCTTGGCACGGAGTTCTGCATGTAGCGAACTGCCTCTCCCAAGGAATGCTCTAGGTACGCTATAGGGGCTTAGCCTCTTCTAAAACCCTGCAGTGTAAGAGGAAGAACTCTGCTTTGGTTACAGCAGGAAAGCAAGGCAACTTTCTCCTGTAAGTATGGGGTCTTAAGGTATGACTTTGTAGAAGGAATGTGAAAGAGTATTGGTTTCTCAGTTCGGCTCAGCCTAGGGCATTGAGGCAGATATGCATGACATGTAGACGTGAGACAACAGATTGCCTGGAGCTGTTGGAGTGCTGAGGAAATCTAGCTCTCCCAAGGAGGCGTGCAGTGTGTTGCCCTACCCTTAGCATATTGAGAGTGACTGGGAAAGGTTTCCGGGCCTGGATGTTTCTGAGCTTCCCAGTCGAGCATGCCGGTCCTCGGTGTTCTTGCAGGGAATAGGGTGCCCACGAGAGTTACTAGGTGTCTTCATAAGCGTACTAACGTTCAAAGAAAGCAGAACTGCAACTCGTGTCTCCAGGAAACTGCTCCACGTACCGCTTCAGCAGGGCTCTTCAAGGCTTTACCTTGAGGAAAGGACTCACGTCAAGTTTCCTTGTAGCTCTAGAGCGTCTCAGGAGGAGCTCCCACCCAGGCTATGAAAGCACCCTGTTGATTTCGAGAAAACTCGTTCGCTTCCCAGAGCCCTGCCTACAGTGACTAGAAACTCGTCCAAAACACTGGTATTTAGGTAGGTTCAAGGCGGCATGAATGGAGCTTTCAAAATGGGAAAGCAAGCCTTGTGCCATCAGGTCCCCGTTTCCAGTGAACACGCAGCCTACCTCCTTTTGATTTCTACCAAGTTAATATACACTCTAGAGACACACTGGTCCCTTCCCTGAATAACGTGTTCTTGGCACGGAGTTCTGCATGTAGCGAACTGCCTCTCCCAAGGAATGCTCTAGGTACGCTATAGGGGCTTAGCCTCTTCTAAAACCCTGCAGTGTAAGAGGAAGAACTGTGCTTTGGTTACAGCAGGAACGCAAGGCAACTTTCTCCTGTAAGTATGGGGTCTTAAGGTATGACTTTGTAGAAGGAATGTGAAACAGTATTGGTTACTCAGTGCCACTCAGCCTAGGGCATTGAGGCAGATATGCATGACATGTAGACGTGAGACAACAGATTGCCTGGAGCTGTTGGAGTGCTGAGGAAATCTAGCTCTTCCAAGGAGGCGTGCAGTGTGTTGCCTTACACTTAGCATATTGAGAGTGACTGGGAAAGGTTTCCGGGCCTGGAGGTTTCTGAGCTTCCCAGTCGAGCATGCCGGTCCTCGGTGTTCTTGCACGGAATAGGGTGCCCACGAGAGTTACTAGGTGTCTTCATAAGCGTACTAACGTTCAAAGAAAGCAGAACTACAACTCATATCTCCAGGAAGCTGCTCCACGCTTCGGCTTCAGCAGGGTTCTTCAAGGCTTTACCTTGAGGAAATGACTCACGTCAAGTTTCCTTTGAGCTCTAGAGCGTCTCAGGTGGAGCTCCCACCCAGGCTACGAAAGCACCCTGTTGATTTAGAGAAAACTCGTTCCCTTCCCACAGCCCTGCCTACAGTGACTAGAGACCCGTCCAAAACACTGGTATTTAGGTAGCTTCAAGGCAGCATGAATGGAGCTTTCAAAATGGGAAAGCAAGCCTTGTGCCATCAGGTCTCCGTTTCCAGGGAACACGCAGCCTACCCCCTTGTGATGTCTACCAAGTAAATATTCCCTCAAACTACACAATGGTCCCTTCCCTGAAGAATGTTTTCTTGGCACGGAGTTCTGCATGTAGCGAACTGCCTCTCCCAAGGAACGCTTTGGTAACGCTATCGGGGCTTAGGCTCTTCTAAAACCCTGCAGTGTAAGAGGAAGAACTGTGCTTTGGTTACAGGAGGAACGCAAGCCGAGTTTCTCCTGTAAGTATGGGGTCTTAAGGTATGACTTTGTAGAAGGAATGCGAAGCAGTTTTGATTTCTCAGTGCCGCTCAGCCTAGGGCATTGAGGCAATTTGCATGACATGTAGGACGTGAGAGAACAGATTACCTGGAGCTGTTGGAGTGCTGAGGAAATGTAGCTCTCCCAAGGAAGAGTGCAGTGTGTTGCCCTACACTTAGCATACACAGAGTGACTGGGAAAGGTATCCGGGCCTGGATGTTTCTTAGCAACCCAGTGGAGCCTGCCGGTACTCGGTTTTCTTGCATGGAATAGGGTGCCCAGGCGAGATCCTAGGTGTCTTGAAAAGCGTACTAATGTTAAAAGAAAGGAGAACTGCAACTCATGTCTCAAGGAAACTTCTCCACGTGCCGCTTCAGCAGGGCTCTTAAAGGCTTTACCTTGAGGAAAGGACTCACGTCAAGTTTCCTTGAGGCTCTAGAGCGTCTCAGGAGGAGCTCCCACCAGGCTATGAAAGCACCCTGTTGATTTAGAGAAAACTCGTTCCCTTCCCAGAGCCCTGCCTACAGTGACTAGAAACTCGTCCAAAACTCTGGTATTTAGGTAGGTTCAAGGCGGCATGAATGGAGCTTTCAAAATAGGAAAGCAAGACTTGTGCCATCAGGTCTCCGTTTCCAGTGAGCACGCAGCCTACCCCCTTGTGATGTCTACCAAGTAAATATTCCCTCAAACTACACAATGGTCCCTTCCCTGAAGAATGTTTTCTTGGCACGGAGTTCTGCATGTAGCGAACTGCCTCTCCCAAGGAACGCTTTGGTAACGCTTTCGGTGCTTATGCTCTTCTAAAACCCTGCAGTGTAAGAGGAAGAACTGTGCTTTGGTTACAGGAGGAATGCAAGCCAACTTTCTCCTGTAAGTATGGGGTCTTAAGGTATGACTTTGTAGAAGGAATGTGAAACAGTATTGGTTACTCAGTGCCGCTCAGCCTAGGGCATTGAGGCAGATATGCATGACATGTAGACGTGAGACAACAGATTGCCTGGAGCTGTTGGAGTGCTGAGGAAATCTAGCTCTCCCAAGGAGGCGTGCAGTGTGTTGCCCTACCCTTAGCATATTGAGAGTGACTGGGAAAGGTTTCCGGGCCTGGATGTTTCTGAGCTTCCCAGTCGAGCATGCCGGTCCTCGGTGTTCTTGCAGGGAATAGGGTGCCCACGAGAGTTACTAGGTGTCTTCATAAGCGTACTAACGTTCAAAGAAAGCAGAACTGGAACTCGTGTCTCCAGGAAACTGCTCCACGTGCCGCTTCAGCAGGGCTCTTCAAGGCTTTACCTTGAGGAAAAGACTCAGGTCAAGTTTCCTTGTAGCTCTAGAGCGTCTCAGGAGGAGCTCCCACCCAGGCTATGAAAGCACCCTGTTGATTTCGAGAAAACTCGTTCCCTTCCCAGAGCCCTGCCTACAGTGACTAGAAACTCGTCTAAAACACTGCTATTTAGGTAGGTTCAAGGCGGCATGAATGGAGCTTTCAAAATGGGAAAGCAAGCCTTGTGCCATCAGGTCCCCGTTTCCAGTGAACACGCAGCCTACCTCCTTGTGATTTCTACCAAGTTAATATACACTCTAGTGACACACTGGTCCCTTCCCTGATTAACGTGTTCTTGGCACGGAGTTCTGCATGTAGCGAACTGCCTCTCCCAAGGAATGCTCTAGGTACGCTATAAGGGCTTAGCCTCTTCTAAAACCCTGCAGTGTAAGAGGAAGAACTGTGCTTTGGTTACAGCAGGAACGCAAGCCAACTTTCTCCTGTAAGTACGGGGTCGTAAGGTATGACTTTGTAGAAGGAATGTGAAAGAGTATTGGTTTCTCAGTGCCGCTCAGCCTAGGGCACTGAGGCAGATATGCATGACATGTAGATGTGAGACAACAGATTGCCTGGAGCTGTTGGAGTGCTGAGGAAATCTAGCTCTCCCAAGGAGGCGTGCAGTGTGTTGCCCTACACTTAGCATATTGAGAGTGACTGGGAAAGGTTTCCGGGCCTGGATGTTTCTGAGCTTCCCAGTCGAGCATGCCGGTCCTCGGTGTTCTTGCAGGGAATAGGGTGCCCACGGGAGTTACTAGGTGTCTTCATAAGCGTACTAACGTTCAAAGAAAGCAGAACTGCAACTCATGTCTCCAGGAAACTGCTCCACGCTTCGGCTTCAGCAGGGCTCTTCAAGGCTTTACCTTGAGGAAACGACTCACGTCAAGTTTCCTTTGAGCTCTAGAGCGTCTCAGGTGGAGCTCCCACCCAGGCTACGAAAGCACCCTGTTGATTTAGAGAAAACTCGTTCCCTTCCCAGAGCCCTGCCTACAGTGACTAGAGACCCGTCCAAAACACTGGTATTTAGGTAGCTTCAAGGCAGCATGAATGGAGCTTTCAAAATGGGAAAGCAAGCCTTGTGCCATCAGGTCTCCGTTTCCAGTGAGCACGCAGCCTACCCCCTTGTGATGTCTACCAAGTAAATATTCCCTCAAACTACACAATGGTCCCTTCCCTGAAGAATGTTTTCTTGGCACGGAGTTCTGCATGTAGCGAACTGCCTCTCCCAAGGAACGCTTTGGTAACGCTATCGGGGCTTAGGCTCTTCTAAAACCCTGCAGTGTAAGAGGAAGAACTGTGCTTTGGTTACAGCAGGAACGCAAGGCAACTTTCTCCTGTAAGTATGGGGTCTTAAGGTATGACTTTGTAGAAGGAATGTGAAAGAGTATTGGTTTCTCAGTGCGGCTCAGCCTAGGGCATTGAGGCAGATATGCATGACATGTAGACGTGAGACAACAGATTACCTGGAGCTGTTGGAGTGCTGAGGAAATCTAGCTCTCCCAAGGAGGCGTGCAGTGTGTTGCCCTACCCTTAGCATATTGAGAGTGACTGGGAAAGGTTTCCGGGCCTGGATGTTTCTGAGCTTCCCAGTCGAGCATGCCGGTCCTCGGTGTTCTTGCAGGGAATAGGGTGCCCACGAGAGTTACTAGGTGTCTTCATAAGCGTACTAACGTTCAAAGAAAGCAGAACTGCAACTCATGTCTCCAGGAAACTGCTCCACGCTTCGGCTTCAGCAGGGCCCTTCAAGGCTTTACCTTGAGGAAACGACTCACGTCAAGTTTCCTTTGAGCTCTAGAGCGTCTCAGGTGGAGCTCCCACCCAGGCTACGAAAGCACCCTGTTGATTTAGAGAAAACTCGTTCCCTTCCCACAGCCCTGCCTACAGTGACTAGAGACCCGTCCAAAACACTGGTATTTAGGTAGCTTCAAGGCAGCATGAATGGAGCTTTCAAAATGGGAAAGCAAGCCTTGTGCCATCAGGTCTCCGTTTCCAGTGAGCACGCAGCCTACCCCCTTGTGATGTCTACCAAGTAAATATTCCCTCAAACTACACAATGGTCCCTTCCCTGAAGAATGTTTTCTTGGCACGGAGTTCTGCATGTAGCGAACTGCCTCTCCCAAGGAACGCTTTGGTAACGCTATCGGGGCTTAGGCTCTTCTAAAACCCTGCAGTGTAAGAGGAAGAACTGTGCTTTGGTTACAGCAGGAACGCAAGGCAACTTTCTCCTGTAAGTATGGGGTCTTAAGGTATGACTTTGTAGAAGGAATGCGAAGCAGTTTTGATTTCTCAGTGCCGCTCAGCCTAGGGCATTGAGGCAATTTGCATGACATGTAGGACGTGAGAGAACAGATTACCTGGAGCTGTTGGAGTGCTGAGGAAATGTAGCTCTCCCAAGGAAGAGTGCAGTGTGTTGCCCTACACTTAGCATACACAGAGTGACTGGGAAAGGTATCCGGGCCTGGATGTTTCTTAGCAACCCAGTGGAGCCTGCTGGTACTCGGTGTTCTTGCACGGAATAGGGTGCCCAGGCGAGATCCTAGGTGTCTTGAAAAGCGTAGTAACGTTAAAAGAAAGGAGAACTGCAACTCATGTCTCAAGGAAACTTCTCCACGTGCCGCTTCAGCAGGGCTCTTCAAGGCTTTACCTTGAGGAAACGACTCACGTCAAGTTTCCTTGTAGCTCTAGAGCGTCTCAGGAGGAGCTCCCACCCAGGCTATGAAAGCACCCTGTTGATTTAGAGAAAACTCGTTCCCTTCCCAGAGCCCTGCCTACAGTGACTAGAAACTCGTCCAAAACACTGGTATTTAGGTAGGTTCAAGGCGGCATGAATGGAGCTTTCAAAATGGGAAAGCAAGCCTTGTGCCATCAGGTCCCCGTTTCCAGTGAACACGCAGCCTACCTCCTTGTGATTTCTACCAAGTTAATATACACTCTAGTGACACACTGGTCCCTTCCCTGAATAACGTGTTCTTGGCACGGAGTTCTGCATGTAGCAAACTGCCTCTCCCAAGGAATGCTCTAGGTACGCTATAGGGGCTTACCCTCTTCTAAAACCCTGCAGTGTAAGAGGAAGAACTGTGCTTTGGTTACAGCAGGAACGCAAGGCAACTTTCTCCTGTAAGTATGGGGTCTTAAGGTATGACTTTGTAGAAGGAATGTGAAAGAGTATTGGTTTCTCAGTGCGGCTCAGCCTAGGGCATTGAGGCAGATATGCATGACATTTAGACGTGAGACAACAGATTGCCTGGAGCTGTTGGAGTGCTGAGGAAATCTAGCTCTCCCAAGGAGGCGTGCAGTGTGTTGCCCTACACTTAGCATATTGAGAGTGACTGGGAAAGGTTTCCGGGCCTGGATGTTTCTGAGCTTCCCAGTCGAGCATGCCGGTCCTCGGTGTTCTTGCAGGGAATAGGGTGCCCACGGGAGTTACTAGGTGTCTTCATAAGCGTACTAACGTTCAAAGAAAGCAGAACTGCAACTCATGTCTCCAGGAAACTGCTCCACGCTTCGGCTTCAGCAGGGATCTTCAAGGCTTTACCTTGAGGAAACGACTCACGTCAAGTTTCCTTTGAGCTCTAGAGCTTCTAGGTGGAGCTCCCACCCAGGCTACGAAAGCACCCTGTTGATTTAGAGAAAACTCGTTCCCTTCCCAGAGCCCTGCCTACAGTGACTAGAGACACGTCCAAAACACTGGTATTTAGGTAGCTTCAAGGCAGCATGAATGGAGCTTTCAAAATGGGAAAGCAAGCCTTGTGCCATCAGGTCTCCGTTTCCAGTGAGCACGCAGCCTACCCCCTTGTGATGTCTACCAAGTAAATATTCTCTCAAACTACACAATGGTCCCTTCCCTGAAGAATGTTTTCTTGGCACGGAGTTCTGCATGTAGCGAACTGCCTCTCCCAAGGAACGCTTTGGTAACGCTATCGGGGCTTAGGCTCTTCTAAAACCCTGCAGTGTAAGAGGAAGAACTGTGCTTTGGTTACAGGAGGAATGCAAGGCAACTTTCTCCTGTAAGTATGGGGTCTTAAGGTATGACTTTGTAGAAGGAATGTGAAACAGTATTGGTTACTCAGTGCCGCTCAGCCTAGGGCATTGAGGCAGATATGCATGACATGTAGACGTGAGACAACAGATTGCCTGGAGCTGTTGGAGTGCTGAGGAAATCTAGCTCTCCCAAGGAGGCGTGCAGTGTGTTGCCCTACCCTTAGCATATTGAGAGTGACTGGGAAAGGTTTCCGGGCCTGGATGTTTCTGAGCTTCCCAGTCGAGCATGCCGGTCCTCGGTGTTCTTGCAGGGAATAGGGTGCCCACGAGAGTTACTAGGTGTCTTAATAAGCGTACTAACGTTCAAAGAAAGCAGAAATGCAACTCATTTCTCCAGGAAACTGCTCCACGCTTCGGCTTCAGCAGGGCTCTTCAAGGCTTTACCTTGAGGAAACGACTCACGTCAAGTTTCCTTTGAGCTCTAGAGCGTCTCAGGTGGAGCTCCCACCCAGGCTACGAAAGCACCCTGTTGATTTAGAGAAAACTCGTTCCCTTCCCAGAGCCCTGCCTACAGTGACTAGAGACCCGTCCAAAACACTGGTATTTAGGTAGCTTCAAGGCAGCATGAATGGAGCTTTCAAAATGGGAAAGCAAGCCTTGTGCCATCAGGTCTCCGTTTCCAGGGAACACGCAGCCTACCCCCTTGTGATGTCTACCAAGTAAATATTCCCTCAAACTACACAATGGTCCCTTCCATGAAGAATGTTTTCTTGGCACGGAGTTCTGCATGTAGCGAACTGCCTCTCCCAAGGAACGCTTTGGTAACGCTATCGGGGCTTAGGCTCTTCTAAAACCCTGCAGTGTAAGAGGAAGAACTGTGCTTTGGTTACAGGAGGAACGCAAGCCGAGTTTCTCCTCTAAGTATGGGGTCTTAAGGTATGACTTTGTAGAAGGAATGCGAAACAGGTTTGATTTCTCAGTGCCGCTCAGCCTAGGGCATTGAGGCAATTTGCATGACATGTAGGACGTGAGAGAACAGATTACTTGGAGCTGTTGGAGTGCTGAGGAAATGTAGCTCTCCCAAGGAAGAGTGCAGTGTGTTGCCCTACACTTAGCATACACAGAGTGACTGGGAAAGGTATCCGGGCCTGGATGTTTCTTAGCAACCCAGTGGAGCCTGCCGGTACTCGGTGTTCTTGCACGGAATAGGGTGCCCAGGCGAGATCCTAGGTGTCTTGAAAAGCATAGTAACGTTAAAAGAAAGGAGAACTGCAACTCATGTCTCAAGGAAACTTCTCCACGTGCCGCTTCAGCAGGGCTCTTCAAGGCTTTACCTTGAGGAAAGGACTCACGTCAAGTTTCCTTGTAGCTCTAGAGCGTCTCAGGAGGAGCTCCCACCCAGGCTATGAAAGCACCCTGTTGATTTCGAGAAAACTCGTTCCCTTCCCAGAGCCCTGCCTACAGTGACTAGAAACTCGTCCAAAACACTGGTATTTAGGTAGGTTCAAGGCGGCATGAATGGAGCTTTCAAAATGGGAAAGCAAGCCTTGTGCCATCAGGTCCCCGTTTCCAGTGAACACGCAGCCTACCTCCCTGTGATTTCTACCAAGTTAATATACATTCTAGCGACACACTGGTCCCTTCCCTGAATAACGTGTTCTTGGCACGGAGTTCTGCATGTAGCGAACTGCCTCTCCCAAGGAATGCTCTAGGTACGCTATAGGGGCTTGGCCTCTTCTAAAACCCTGCAGTGTAAGAGGAAGAACTGTGCTTTGGTTACAGCAGGAACGCAAGGCAACTTTCTCCTGTAAGTATGGGGTCTTAAGGTATGACTTTGTAGAAGGAATGTGAAAGAGTATTGGTTACTCAGTGCCACTCAGCCTAGGGCATTGAGGCAGATATGCATGACATGTAGACGTGAGACAACAGATTGCCTGGAGCTGTTGGAGTGCTGAGGAAATCTAGCTCTCCCAAGGAGGCGTGCAGTGTGTTGCCCTACACTTAGCATATTGAGAGTGACTGGGAAAGGTTTCCGGGCCTGGATGTTTCTGAGCTTCCCAGTCGAGCATGCCGGTCCTCGGTGTTCTTGCAGGGAATAGGGTGCCCACGAGAGTTACTAGGTGTCTTCATAAGCGTATTAACGTTCAAAGAAAGCAGAACTACAACTCATATCTCCAGGAAGCTGCTCCACGCTTTGGCTTCAGCAGGGCTCTTCAAGGCTTTACCTTGAGGAAATGACTCACGTCAAGTTTCCTTTGATCTCTAGAGCGTCTCAGGTGGAGCTCCCACACAGGCTACGAAAGCACCCTGTTGATTTAGAGAAAACTCGTTCCCTTCCCACAGCCCTGCCTACAGTGACTAGAGACCCGTCCAAAACACTGGTATTTAGGTAGCTTCAAGGCAGCATGAATGGAGCTTTCAAAATGGGAAAGCAAGCCTTGTGCCATCAGGTCTCCGTTTCCAGGGAACACGCAGCCTACCCCCTTGTGATGTCTACCAAGTAAATATTCCCTCAAACTACACAATGGTCCCTTCCCTGAAGAATGTTTTCTTGGCACGGAGTTCTGCATGTAGCGAACTGCCTCTCCCAAGGAACGCTTTGGTAACGCTATCGGGGCTTAGGCTCTTCTAAAACCCTGCAGTGTAAGAGGAAGAACTGTGCTTTGGTTACAGGAGGAACGCAAGCCGAGTTTCTCCTGTAAGTATGGGGTCTTAAGGTATGACTTTGTAGAAGGAATGCGAAGCAGTTTTGATTTCTCAGTGCCGCTCAGCCTAGGGCATTGAGGCAATTTGCATGACATGTAGGACGTGAGAGAACAGATTACCTGGAGCTGTTGGAGTGCTGAGGAAATGTAGCTCTCCCAAGGAAGAGTGCAGTGTGTTGCCCTACACTTAGCATACACAGAGTGACTGGGAAAGGTATCCGGGCCTGGATGTTTCTTAGCAACCCAGTGGAGCCTGCCGGTACTCGGTGTTCTTGCATGGAATAGGGTGCCCAGGCGAGATCCTAGGTGTCTTGAAAAGCGTACTAATGTTAAAAGAAAGGAGAACTGCAACTCATGTCTCAAGGAAACTTCTCCACGTGCCGCTTCAGCAGGGCTCTTCAAGGCTTTACCTTGAGGAAAGGACTCACGTCAAGTTTCCTTGAGTCTCTAGAGCGTCTCAGGAGGAGCTCCCACCCAGGCTATGAAAGCACCCTGTTGATTTAGAGAAAACTCGTTCCCTTCCCAGAGCCCTGCCTACAGTGACTAGAAACTCGTCCAAAACTTTGGTATTTAGGTAGGTTCAAGGCGGCATGAATGGAGCTTTCAAAATGGGAAAGCAAGACTTGTGCCATCAGGTCTCCGTTTCCAGTGAGCACGCAGCCTACCCCCTTGTGATGTCTACCAAGTAAATATTCCCTCAAACTACACAATGGTCCCTTCCCTGAAGAATGTTTTCTTGGCACGGAGTTCTGCATGTAGCGAACTGCCTCTCCCAAGGAACGCTTTGGTAACGCTTTCGGTGCTTAGGCTCTTCTAAAACCCTGCAGTGTAAGAGGAAGAACTGTGCTTTGGTTACAGCAGGAACGCAAGCCAACTTTCTCCTGTAAGTACGGGGTCGTAAGGTATGACTTTGTAGAAGGAATGTGAAAGAGTATTGGTTTCTCAGTGCCGCTCAGCCTAGGGCACTGAGGCAGATATGCATGACATGTTGATGTGAGACAACAGATTGCCTGGAGCTGTTGGAGTGCTGAGGAAATCTAGCTCTCCCAAGGAGGCGTGCAGTGTGTTGCCCTACACTTAGCATATTGAGAGTGACTGGGAAAGGTTTCCGGGCCTGGATGTTTCTGAGCTTCCCAGTCGAGCATGCCGGTCCTCGGTGTTCTTGCAGGGAATAGGGTGCCCACGGGAGTTACTAGGTGTCTTCATAAGCGTACTAACGTTCAAAGAAAGCAGAACTGCAACTCATGTCTCCAGGAAACTGCTCCACGCTTCGGCTTCAGCAGGGCTCTTCAAGGCTTTACCTTGAGGAAACGACTCACGTCAAGTTTCCTTTGAGCTCTAGAGCGTCTCAGGTGGAGCTCCCACCCAGGCTACGAAAGCACCCTGTTGATTTAGAGAAAACTCGTTCCCTTCCCAGAGCCCTGCCTACAGTGACTAGAGACCCGTCCAAAACACTGGTATTTAGGTAGCTTCAAGGCAGCATGAATGGAGCTTTCAAAATGGGAAAGCAAGCCTTGTGCCATCAGGTCTCCGTTTCCAGTGAGCACGCAGCCTACCCCCTTGTGATGTCTACCAAGTAAATATTCCCTCAAACTACACAATGGTCCCTTCCCTGAAGAATGTTTTCTTGGCACGGAGTTCTGCATGTAGCGAACTGCCTCTCCCAAGGAACGCTTTGGTAACGCTATCGGGGCTTAGGCTCTTCTAAAACCCTGCAGTGTAAGAGGAAGAACTGTGCTTTGGTTACAGCAGGAACGCAAGGCAACTTTCTCCTGTAAGTATGGGGTCTTAAGGTATGACTTTGTAGAAGGAATGTGAAAGAGTATTGGTTTCTCAGTGCGGCTCAGCCTAGGGCATTGAGGCAGATATGCATGACATGTAGACGTGAGACAACAGATTGCCTGGAGCTGTTGGAGTGCTGAGGAAATCTAGCTCTCCCAAGGAGGCGTGCAGTGTGTTGCCCTACCCTTAGCATATTGAGAGTGACTGGGAAAGGTTTCCGGGCCTGGATGTTTCTGAGCTTCCCAGTCGAGCATGCCGGTCCTCGGTGTTCTTGCAGGGAATAGGGTGCCCACGAGAGTTACTAGGTGTCTTCATAAGCGTACTAACGTTCAAAGAAAGCAGAACTGCAACTCATGTCTCCAGGAAACTGCTCCACGCTTCGGCTTCAGCAGGGCCCTTCAAGGCTTTACCTTGAGGAAACGACTCACGTCAAGTTTCCTTTGAGCTCTAGAGCGTCTCAGGTGGAGCTCCCACCCAGGCTACGAAAGCACCCTGTTGATTTAGAGAAAACTCGTTCCCTTCCCACAGCCCTGCCTACAGTGACTAGAGACCCGTCCAAAACACTGGTATTTAGGTAGCTTCAAGGCAGCATGAATGGAGCTTTCAAAATGGGAAAGCAAGCCTTGTGCCATCAGGTCTCCGTTTCCAGGGAACACGCAGCCTACCCCCTTGTGATGTCTACCAAGTAAATATTCCCTCAAACTACACAATGGTCCCTTCCCTGAAGAATGTTTTCTTGGCACGGAGTTCTGCATGTAGCGAACTGCCTCTCCCAAGGAACGCTTTGGTAACGCTATCGGGGCTTAGGCTCTTCTAAAACCCTGCAGTGTAAGAGGAAGAACTGTGCTTTGGTTACAGGAGGAACGCAAGCCGAGTTTCTCCTGTAAGTATGGGGTCTTAAGGTATGACTTTGTAGAAGGAATGCGAAGCAGTTTTGATTTCTCAGTGCCGCTCAGCCTAGGGCATTGAGGCAATTTGCATGACATGTAGGACGTGAGAGAACAGATTACCTGGAGCTGTTGGAGTGCTGAGGAAATGTAGCTCTCCCAAGGAAGAGTGCAGTGTGTTGCCCTACACTTAGCATACATAGAGTGACTGGGAAAGGTATCCGGGCCTGGATGTTTCTTAGCAACCCAGTGGAGCCTGCCGGTACTCGGTGTTCTTGCACGGAATAGGGTGCCCAGGCGAGATCCTAGGTGTCTTGAAAAGCGTAGTAACGTTAAAAGAAAGGAGAACTGCAACTCATGTCTCAAGGAAACTTCTCCACGTGCCGCTTCAGCAGGGCTCTTCAAGGCTTTACCTTGAGGAAAGGACTCACGTCAAGTTTCCTTGTAGCTCTAGAGCGTCTCAGGAGGAGCTCCCACCCAGGCTATGAAAGCACCCTGTTGATTTAGAGAAAACTCGTTCCCTTCCCAGAGCCCTGCCTACAGTGACTAGAAACTCGTCCAAAACACTGGTATTTAGGTAGGTTCAAGGCGGCATGAATGGAGCTTTCAAAATGGGAAAGCAAGCCTTGTGCCATCAGGTCCCCGTTTCCAGTGAACACGCAGCCTACCTCCTTGTGATTTCTACCAAGTTAATATACACTCTAGTGACACACTGGTCCCTTTCCTGAATAACGTGTTCTTGGCACGGAGTTCTGCATGTAGCAAACTGCCTCTCCCAAGGAATGCTCTAGGTACGCTATAGGGGCTTAGCCTCTTCTAAAACCCTGCAGTGTAAGAGGAAGAACTGTGCTTTGGTTACAGCAGGAACGCAAGGCAACTTTCTCCTGTAAGTATGGGGTCTTAAGGTATGACTTTGTAGAAGGAATGTGAAAGAGTATTGGTTTCTCAGTGCGGCTCAGCCTAGGGCATTGAGGCAGATATGCATGACATTTAGACGTGAGACAACAGATTGCCTGGAGCTGTTGGAGTGCTGAGGAAATCTAGCTCTCCCAAGGAGGCGTGCAGTGTGTTGCCCTACACTTAGCATATTGAGAGTGACTGGGAAAGGTTTCCGGGCCTGGATGTTTCTGAGCTTCCCAGTCGAGCATGCCAGTCCTCGGTGTTCTTGCAGGGAATAGGGTGCCCACGGGAGTTACTAGGTGTCTTCATAAGCGTACTAACGTTCAAAGAAAGCAGAACTGCAACTCATGTCTCCAGGAAACTGCTCCACGCTTCGGCTTCAGCAGGGCTCTTCAAGGCTTTACCTTGAGGAAACGACTCACGTCAAGTTTCCTTTGAGCTCTAGAGCTTCTAGGTGGAGCTCCCACCCAGGCTACGAAAGCACCCTGTTGATTTAGAGAAAACTCGTTCCCTTCCCAGAGCCCTGCCTACAGTGACTAGAGACCCGTCCAAAACACTGGTATTTAGGTAGCTTCAAGGCAGCATGAATGGAGCTTTCAAAATGGGAAAGCAAGCCTTGTGCCATCAGGTCTCCGTTTCCAGTGAGCACGCAGCCTACCCCCTTGTGATGTCTACCAAGTAAATATTCCCTCAAACTACACAATGGTCCCTTCCCTGAAGAATGTTTTCTTGGCACGGAGTTCTGCATGTAGCGAACTGCCTCTCCCAAGGAACGCTTTGGTAACGCTATCGGGGCTTAGGCTCTTCTAAAACCCTGCAGTGTAAGAGGAAGAACTGTGCTTTGGTTACAGGAGGAATGCAAGGCAACTTTCTCCTGTAAGTATGGGGTCTTAAGGTATGACTTTGTAGGAGGAATGTGAAACAGTATTGGTTACTCAGTGCCGCTCAGCCTAGGGCATTGAGGCAGATATGCATGACATGTAGACGTGAGACAACAGATTGCCTGGAGCTGTTGGAGTGCTGAGGAAATCTAGCTCTCCCAAGGAGGCGTGCAGTGTGTTGCCCTACCCTTAGCATATTGAGAGTGACTGGGAAAGGTTTCCGGGCCTGGATGTTTCTGAGCTTCCCAGTCGAGCATGCCGGTCCTCGGTGTTCTTGCAGAGAATAGGGTGCCCACGAGAGTTACTAGGTGTCTTCATAAGCGTACTAACGTTCAAAGAAAGCAGAACTGCAACTCATTTCTCCAGGAAACTGCTCCACGCTTCGGCTTCAGCAGGGCTCTTCAAGGCTTTACCTTGAGGAAACGACTCACGTCAAGTTTCCTTTGAGCTCTAGAGCGTCTCAGGTGGAGCTCCCACCCAGGCTACGAAAGCACCCTGTTGATTTAGAGAAAACTCGTTCCCTTCCCAGAGCCCTGCCTACAGTGACTAGAGACCCGTCCAAAACACTGGTATTTAGGTAGCTTCAAGGCAGCATGAATGGAGCTTTCAAAATGGGAAAGCAAGCCTTGTGCCATCAGGTCTCCGTTTCCAGTGAGCACGCAGCCTACCCCCTTGTGATGTCTACCAAGTAAATATTCCCTCAAACTACACAATGGTCCCTTCCCTGAAGAATGTTTTCTTGGCACGGAGTTCTGCATGTAGCGAACTGCCTCTCCCAAGGAACGCTTTGGTAACGCTATCGGGGCTTAGGCTCTTCTAAAACCCTGCAGTGTAAGAGGAAGAACTGTGCTTTGGTTACAGGAGGAACGCAAGCCGAGTTTCTCCTGTAAGTATGGGGTCTTAAGGTATGACTTTGTAGAAGGAATGCGAAGCAGTTTTGATTTCTCAGTGCCGCTCAGCCTAGGGCATTGAGGCAATTTGCATGACATGTAGGACGTGAGAGAACAGATTACTTGGAGCTGTTGGAGTGCTGAGGAAATGTAGCTCTCCCAAGGAAGAGTGCAGTGTGTTGCCCTACACTTAGCATACACAGAGTGACTGGGAAAGGTATCCGGGCCTGCGTGTTTCTTAGCAACCCAGTGGAGCCTGCCGGTACTCGGTGTTCTTGCACGGAATAGGGTGCCCAGGCGAGATCCTAGGTGTCTTGAAAAGCATAGTAACGTTAAAAGAAAGGAGAACTGCAACTCATGTCTCAAGGAAACTTCTCCACGTGCCGCTTCAGCAGGGCTCTTCAAGGCTTTACCTTGAGGAAAGGACTCACGTCAAGTTTCCTTGTAGCTCTGGAGCATCTCAGGAGGAGCTCCCACCCAGGCTATGAAAGCACCCTGTTGATTTAGAGAAAACTCGTTCCCTTCCCAGAGCCCTGCCTACAGTGACTAGAAACTCGTCCAAAACACTGCTATTTAGGTAGGTTCAAGGCGGCATGAATGGAGCTTTCAAAATGGGAAAGCAAGCCTTGTGCCATCAGGTCCCCGTTTCCAGTGAACACGCAGCCTACCTCCCTGTGATTTCTACCAAGTTAATATACATTCTAGCGACACACTGGTCCCTTCCCTGAATAACGTGTTCTTGGCACGGAGTTCTGCATGTAGCGAACTGCCTCTCCCAAGGAATGCTCTAGGTACGCTATAGGGGCTTGGCCTCTTCTAAAACCCTGCAGTGTAAGAGGAAGAACTGTGCTTTGGTTACAGCAGGAACGCAAGGCAACTTTCTCCTGTAAGTATGGGGTCTTAAGGTATGACTTTGTAGAAGGAATGTGAAAGAGTATTGGTTTCTCAGTGCCGCTCAGCCTAGGGCATTGAGGCAGATATGCATGACATGTAGACGTGAGACAACAGATTGCCTGGAGCTGTTGGAGTGCTGAGGAAATCTAGCTCTCCCAAGGAGGCGTGCAGTGTGTTGCCCTACACTTAGCATATTGAGAGTGACTGGGAAAGGTTTCCGGGCCTGGATGTTTCTGAGCTTCCCAGTCGAGCATGCCGGTCCTCGGTGTTCTTGCAGGGAATAGGGTGCCCACGAGAGTTACTAGGTGTCTTCATAAGCGTACTAACGTTCAAAGAAAGCAGAACTGCAACTCATGTCTCCAGGAAACTGCTCCACGCTTCGGCTTCAGCAGGGCTCTTCAAGGCTTTACCTTGAGGAAACGACTCTCGTCAAGTTTCCTTTGAGCTCTAGAGCGTCTCAGCTGGAGCTCCCACCCAGGCTACGAAAGCACCCTGTTGATTTAGAGAAAACTCGTTCCCTTCCCAGAGCCCTGCCTACAGTGACTAGAGACCCATCCAAAACACTGGTATTTAGGTAGCTTCAAGGCAGCATGAATGGAGCTTTCAAAATGGGAAAGCAAGCCTTGTGCCATCAGGTCTCCGTTTCCAGGGAACACGCAGCCTACCCCCTTGTGATGTCTACCAAGTAAATATTCCCTCAAACTACACAATGGTCCCTTCCCTGAAGAATGTTTTCTTGGCACGGAGTTCTGCATGTAGCGAACTGCCTCTCCCAAGGAACGCTTTGGTAATGCTATCGGGGCTTAGGCTCTTCTAAAACCCTGCAGTGTAAGAGGAAGAACTGTGCTTTGGTTACAGGAGGAACGCAAGCCGAGATTCTCCTCTAAGTATGGGGTCTTAAGGTATGACTTTGTAGAAGGAATGCGAAGCAGTTTTGATTTCTCAGTGCCGCTCAGCCTAGGGCATTGAGGCAATTTGCATGACATGTAGGACGTGAGAGAACAGATTACCTGGAGCTGTTGGAGTGCTGAGGAAATGTAGCTCTCCCAAGGAAGAGTGCAGTGTGTTGCCCTACACTTAGCATACACAGAGTGACTGGGAAAGGTATCCGGGCCTGGATGTTTCTTAGCAACCCAGTGGAGCCTGCCGGTACTCGGTGTTCTTGCACGGAATAGGGTGCCCAGGCGAGATCCTAGGTGTCTTGAAAAGCGTAGTAACGTTAAAAGAAAGGAGAACTGCAACTCATGTCTCAAGGAAACTTCTCTACGCTTCGGCTTCAGCAGGGCCCTTCAAGGCTTTACCTTGAGGAAACGACTCACGTCAAGTTTCCTTTGAGCTCTAGAGCGTCTCAGTTGGAGCTCCCACCCAGGCTACGAAAGCACCCTGTTGATTTAGAGAAAACTCGTTCCCTTCCCAGAGCCCTGCCTACAGTGACTAGAGACCCGTCCAAAACACTGGTATTTAGGTAGCTTCAAGGCAGCATGAATGGAGCTTTCAAAATGGGAAAGCAAGCCTTGTGCCATCAGGTCTCCGTTTCCAGGGAACACGCAGCCTACCCCCTTGTGATGTCTACCAAGTAAATATTCCCTCAAACTACACAATGGTCCCTTCCCTGAAGAATGTTTTCTTGGCACGGAGTTCTGCATGTAGCGAACTGCCTCTCCCAAGGAACGCTTTGGTAACGCTATCGGGGCTTAGGCTCTTCTAAAACCCTGCAGTGTAAGAGGAAGAACTGTGCTTTGCTTACAGGAGGAACGCAAGCCGAGTTTCTCCTGTAAGTATGGGGTCTTAAGGTATGACTTTGTAGAAGGAATGCGAAGCAGTTTTGATTTCTCAGTGCCGCTCAGCCTAGGGCATTGAGGCAATTTGCATGACATGTAGGACGTGAGAGAACAGATTACCTGGAGCTGTTGGAGTGCTGAGGAAATGTAGCTCTCCCAAGGAAGAGTGCAGTGTGTTGCCCTACACTTAGCATACACAGAGTGACTGGGAAAGGTATCCGGGCCTGGATGTTTCTTAGCAACCCAGTGGAGCCTGCCGGTACTCGGTGTTCTTGCACGGAATAGGGTGCCCAGGCGAGATCCTAGGTGTCTTGAAAAGCGTAGTAACGTTAAAAGAAAGGAGAACTGCAACTCCTGTCTCAAGGAAACTTCTCCACGTGCCGCTTCAGCAGGGCTCTTCAAGGCTTTACCTTGAGGAAAGGACTCACGTCAAGTTTCCTTGTAGCTCTAGAGCGTCTCAGGAGGAGCTCCCACCCAGGCTATGAAAGCACCCTGTTGATTTCGAGAAAACTCGTTCCCTTCCCAGAGCCCTGCCTACAGTGACTAGAAACTCGTCCAAAACACTGGTATTTAGGTAGGTTCAAGGCGGCATGAATGGAGCTTTCAAAATGGGAAAGCAAGCCTTGTGCCATCAGGTCCCCATTTCCAGTGAACACGCAGCCTACCTCCTTGTGATTTCTACCAAGTTAATATACACTCTAGTGACACACTGGTCCCTTCCCTGAATAACGTGTTCTTGGCACGGAGTTCTGCATGTAGCGAACTGCCTCTCCCAAGGAATGCTCTAGGTACGCTATCGGGGCTTAGGCTCTTCTAAAACCCTGCAGTGTAAGAGGAAGAACTGTGCTTTGGTTACAGCAGGAACGCAAGCCAACTTTCTCCTGTAAGTATGGGGTCGTAAGCTATGACTTTGTAGAAGGAATGTGAAAGAGTATTGGTTTCTCAGTGCCGCTCAGCCTAGGGCACTGAGGCAGATATGCATGACATGTAGATGTGAGACAACAGATTGCCTGGAGCTGTTGGAGTGCTGAGGAAATCTAGCTCTCCCAAGGAGGCGTGCAGTGTGTTGCCCTACACTTAGCATATTGAGAGTGACTGGGAAAGGTTTCCGGGCCTAGATGTTTCTGAGCTTCCCAGTCGAGCATGCCGGTCCTCGGTGCTCTTGCAGGGAATAGGGTGCCCACGAGAGTTACTAGGTGTCTTCATAAGCGTACTAACGTTCAAAGAAAGCAGAACTGCAACTCATGTCTCCAGGAAACTGCTCCACGCTTCGGCTTCAGCAGGGCCCTTCAAGGCTTTACCTTGAGGAAACGACTCACGTCAAGTTTCCTTTGAGCTCTAGAGCGTCTCAGTTGGAGCTCCCACCCAGGCTACGAAAGCACCCTGTTGATTTAGAGAAAACTCGTTCCCTTCCCACAGCCCTGCCTACAGTGACTAGAGACCCGTCCAAAACACTGGTATTTAGGTAGCTTCAAGGCAGCATGAATGGAGCTTTCAAAATGGGAAAGCAAGCCTTGTGCCATCAGGTCTCCGTTTCCAGGGAACACGCAGCCTACCCCCTTGTGATGTCTACCAAGTAAATATTCCCTCAAACTACACAATGGTCCCTTCCCTGAAGAATGTTTTCTTGGCACGGAGTTCTGCATGTAGCGAACTGCCTCTCCCAAGGAACGCTTTGGTAACGCTATCGGGGCTTAGGCTCTTCTAAAACCCTGCAGTGTAAGAGGAAGAACTGTGCTTTGGTTACAGGAGGAACGCAAGCCGAGTTTCTCCTGTAAGTATGGGGTCTTAAGGTATGACTTTGTAGAAGGAATGCGAAGCAGTTTTGATTTCTCAGTGCCGCTCAGCCTAGGGCATTGAGGCAATTTGCATGACATGTAGGACGTGAGAGAACAGATTACCTGGAGCTGTTGGAGTGCTGAGGAAATGTAGCTCTCCCAAGGAAGAGTGCAGTGTGTTGCCCTACCCTTAGCATATTGAGAGTGACTGGGAAAGGTTTCCGGGCCTGGATGTTTCTGAGCTTCCCAGTCGAGCATGCCGGTCCTCGGTGTTCTTGCAGGGAATAGGGTGCCCACGAGAGTTTCTAGGTGTCTTCATAAGCGTACTAACGTTCAAAGAAAGCAGAACTGCAACTCGTGTCTCCAGGAAACTGCTCCACGTGCCGCTTCAGCAGGGCTCTTCAAGGCTTTACCTTGAGGAAAGGACTCACGTCAAGTTTCCTTGTAGCTCTAGAGCATCTCAGGAGGAGCTCCCACCCAGGCTATGAAAGCACCCTGTTGATTTCGAGAAAACTCGTTCCCTTCCCAGAGCCCTGCCTACAGTGACTAGAAACTCGTCCAAAACACTGGTATTTATGTAGGTTCAAGGCGGCATGAATGGAGCTTTCAAAATGGGAAAGCAAGCCTTGTGCCATCAGGTCCCCGTTTCCAGTGAACACGCAGCCTACCTCCTTGTGATTTCTACCAAGTTAATATACACTCTAGAGACACACTGGTCCCTTCCCTGAATAACGTGTTCTTGGCACGGAGTTCTGCATGTAGCGAACTGCCTCTCCCAAGGAATGCTCTAGGTACGCTATAGGGGCTTAGGCTCTTCTAAAACCCTGCAGTGTAAGAGGAAGAACTGTGCTTTGGTTACAGCAGGAACGCAAGGCAACTTTCTCCTGTAAGTATGGGGTCTTAAGGTATGACTTTGTAGAAGGAATGTGAAACAGTATTGGTTACTCAGTGCCACTCAGCCTAGGGCATTGAGGCAGATATGCATGACATGTAGACGTGAGACAACAGATTGCCTGGAGCTGTTGGAGTGCTGAGGAAATCTAGCTCTTCCAAGGAGGCGTGCAGTGTGTTGCCTTACACTTAGCATATTGAGAGTGACTGGGAAAGGTTTCCGGGCCTGGATGTTTCTGAGCTTCCCAGTCGAGCATGCCGGTCCTCGGTGTTCTTGCAGGGAATAGGGTGCCCACGAGAGTTACTAGGTGTCTTCATAAGCGTACTAACGTTCAAAAAGCAGAACTACAACTCATATCTCCAGGAAGCTGCTCCACGCTTCGGCTTCAGCAGGGCTCTTCAAGGCTTTACCTTGAGGAAACGACTCACGTCAAGTTTCCTTTGAGCTCTAGAGCGTCTCAGGTGGAGCTCCCACCCAGGCTATGAAAGCACCCTGTTGATTTAGAGAAAACTCGTTCCCTTCCCACAGCCCTGCCTACAGTGACTAGAGACCCGTCCAAAACACTGGTATTTAGGTAGCTTCAAGGCAGCATGAATGGAGCTTTCAAAATGGGAAAGCAAGCCTTGTGCCATCAGGTCTCCGTTTCCAGGGAACACGCAGCCTACCCCCTTGTGATGTCTACCAAGTAAATATTCCCTCAAACTACACAATGGTCCCTTCCCTGAAGAATGTTTTCTTGGCACGGAGTTCTGCATGTAGCGAACTGCCTCTCCCAAGGAACGCTTTGGTAACGCTATCGGGGCTTAGGCTCTTCTAAAACCCTGCAGTGTAAGAGGAAGAACTGTGCTTTGGTTACAGGAGGAACGCAAGCCGAGTTTCTCCTGTAAGTATGGGGTCTTAAGGTATGACTTTGTAGAAGGAATGCGAAGCAGTTTTGATTTCTCAGTGCCGCTCAGCCTAGGGCATTGAGGCAATTTGCATGACATGTAGGACGTGAGAGAACAGATTACCTGGAGCTGTTGGAGTGCTGAGGAAATGTAGCTCTCCCAAGGAAGAGTGCAGTGTGTTGCCCTACACTAAGCATACACAGAGTGACTGGGAAAGGTATCCGGGCCTGGATGTTTCTTAGCAACCCAGTGGAACCTGCCGGTACTCGGTGTTCTTGCATGGAATAGGGTGCCCAGGCGAGATCCTAGGTGTCTTGAAAAGCGTAGTAACGTTAAAAGAAAGGAGAACTGCAACTCATGTCTCAAGGAAACTTCTCCACGTGCCGCTTCAGCAGGGCTCTTCAAGGCTTTACCTTGAGGAAAGGACTCACGTCAAGTTTCCTTGAGGCTCTAGAGCGTCTCAGGAGGAGCTCCCACCCAGGCTATGAAAGCAACCTGTTGATTTAGAGGAAACTCGTTCCCTTCCCAGAGCCCTGCCTACAGTGACTAGAAACTCGTCCAAAACTCTGGTATTTAGGTAGGTTCAAGGCGGCATGAATGGAGCTTTCAAAATGGGAAAGCAAGACTTGTGCCATCAGGTCTCCGTTTCCAGTGAGCACGCAGCCTACCCCCTTGTGATGTCTACCAAGTAAATATTCCCTCAAACTACACAATGGTCCCTTCCCTGAAGAATGTTTTCTTGGCACGGAGTTCTGCATGTAGCGAACTGCCTCTCCCAAGGAACGCTTTGGTAACGCTTTCGGTGCTTAGGCTCTTCTAAAACCCTGCAGTGTAAGAGGAAGAACTGTTCTTTGGTTACAGGAGGAATGCAAGCCAACTTTCTCCTGTAAGTATGGGGTCTTAAGGTATGACTTTGTAGAAGGAATGTGAAACAGTATTGGTTACTCAGTGCCGCTCAGCCTAGGGCATTGAGGCAGATATGCATGACATGTAGACGTGAGACAACAGATTGCCTGGAGCTGTTGGAGTGCTGAGGAAATCTAGCTCTCCCAAGGAGGCGTGCAGTGTGTTGCCCTACCCTTAGCATATTGAGAGTGACTGGGAAAGGTTTCCGGGCCTGGATGTTTCTGAGCTTCCCAGTCGAGCATGCCGGTCCTCGGTGTTCTTGCAGGGAATAGGGTGCCCACGAGAGTTACTAGGTGTCTTCATAAGCGTACTAACGTTCAAAGAAAGCAGAACTGCAACTCGTGTCTCCAGGAAACTGCTCCACGTGCCGCTTCAGCAGGGCTCTTCAAGGCTTTACCTTGAGGAAAGGACTCACGTCAAGTTTCCTTGTAGCTCTAGAGCGTCTCAGGAGGAGCTCCCACCCAGGCTATGAAAGCACCCTGTTGATTTAGAGAAAACTCGTTCCCTTCCCACAGCCCTGCCTACAGTGACTAGAGACCCGTCCAAAACACTGGTATTTAGGTAGCTTCAAGGCAGCATGAATGGAGCTTTCAAAATGGGAAAGCAAGCCTTGTGCCATCAGGTCTCCGTTTCCAGGGAACACGCAGCCTACCCCCTTGTGATGTCTACCAAGTAAATATTCCCTCAAACTACACAATGGACCCTTCCCTGAAGAATGTTTTCTTGGCACGGAGTTCTGCATGTAGCGAACTGCCTCTCCCAAGGAACGCTTTGGTAACGCTATCGGGGCTTAGGCTCTTCTAAAACCCTGCAGTGTAAGAGGAAGAACTGTGCTTTGGTTACAGGAGGAACGCAAGCCGAGTTTCTCCTGTAAGTATGGGGTCTTAAGGTATGACTTTGTAGAAGGAATGCGAAGCAGTTTTGATTTCTCAGTGCCGCTCAGCCTAGGGCATTGAGGCAATTTGCATGACATGTAGGACGTGAGAGAACAGATTACCTGGAGCTGTTGGAGTGCTGAGGAAATGTAGCTCTCCCAAGGAAGAGTGCAGTATGTTGCCCTACACTTAGCATACACAGAGTGACTGGGAAAGGTATCGGGGCCTGGATGTTTCTTAGGAACCCAGTGGAGCCTGCCGGTACTCAGTGTTCTTGCACGGAATAGGGTGCCCAGGCGAGATCCTAGGTGTCTTGAAAAGCGTAGTAACGTTAAAAGAAAGGAGAACTGCAACTCATGTCTCAAGGAAACTTCTCCACGCTTTGGCTTCAGCAGGGCCCTTCAAGGCTTTACCTTGAGGAAACGACTCACGTCAAGTTTCCTTTGAGCTCTAGAGCGTCTCAGTTGGAGCTCCCACCCAGGCTACGAAAGCACCCTGTTGATTTAGAGAAAACTCGTTCCCTTCCCACAGCCCTGCCTACAGTGACTAGAGACCCGTCCAAAACACTGGTATTTAGGTAGCTTCAAGGCAGCATGAATGGAGCTTTCAAAATGGGAAAGCAAGCCTTGTGCCATCAGGTCTCCGTTTCCAGGGAACACGCAGCCTACCCCCTTGTGATGTCTACCAAGTAAATATTCCCTCAAACTACACAATGGTCCCTTCCCTGAAGAATGTTTTCTTGGCACGGAGTTCTGCATGTAGCGAACTGCCTCTCCCAAGGAACGCTTTGGTAACGCTATCGGGGCTTAGGCTCTTCTAAAACCCTGCAGTGTAAGAGGAAGAACTGTGCTTTGGTTACAGGAGGAACGCAAGCCGAGTTTCTCCTGTAAGTATGGGGTCTTAAGGTATGACTTTGTAGAAGGAATGCGAAGCAGTTTTGATTTCTCAGTGCCGCTCAGCCTAGGGCATTGAGGCAATTTGCATGACATGTAGGACGTGAGAGAACAGATTACCTGGAGCTGTTGGAGTGCTGAGGAAATGTAGCTCTCCCAAGGAAGAGTGCAGTGTGTTGCCCTACACTTAGCATACACAGAGTGACTGGGAAAGGTATCCGGGCCTGGATGTTTCTTAGCAACCCAGTGGAGCCTGCCGGTACTCGGTGTTCTTGCACGGAATAGGGTGCCCAGGCGAGATCCTAGGTGTCTTGAAAAGCGTAGTAACGTTAAAAGAAAGGAGAACTGCAACTCATGTCTCAAGGAAACTTCTCCACGTGCCACTTCAGCAGGGCTCTTCAAGGCTTTACCTTGAGGAAAGGACTCACGTCAAGTTTCCTTGTAGCTCTAGAGCGTCTCAGGAGGAGCTCCCACCCAGGCTACGAAAGCACCCTGTTGATTTCGAGAAAACTCGTTCCCTTCCCAGAGCCCTGCCTACAGTGACTAGAAACTCGTCCAAAACACTGGTATTTAGGTAGGTTCAAGGCGGCATGAATGGAGCTTTCAAAATGGGAAAGCAAGCCTTGTGCCATCAGGTCCCCGTTTCCAGTGAACACGCAGCCTACCTCCTTGTGATTTCTACCAAGTTAATATACACTCTAGTGACACACTGGTCCCTTCCCTGAATAACGTGTTCTTGGCACGGAGTTCTGCATGTAGCGAACTGCCTCTCCCAAGGAATGCTCTAGGTACGCTATAGGGGCTTAGCCTCTTCTAAAACCCTGCAGTGTAAGAGGAAGAACTGTGCTTTGGTTACAGCAGGAACGCAAGCCAACTTTCTCCTGTAAGTACGGGGTCGTAAGGTATGACTTTGTAGAAGGAATGTGAAAGAGTATTGGTTTCTCAGTGCCGCTCAGCCTAGGGCACTGAGGCAGATATGCATGACATGTAGATGTGAGACAACAGATTGCCTGGAGCTGTTGGAGTGCTGAGGAAATCTAGCTCTCCCAAGGAGGCGTGCAGTGTGTTGCCCTACCCTTAGCATATTGAGAGTGACTGGGAAAGGTTTCCGGGCCTGGATGTTTCTGAGCTTCCCAGTCGAGCATGCCGGTCCTCGGTGTTCTTGCAGGGAATAGGGTGCCCACGGGAGTTACTAGGTGTCTTCATAAGCGTACTAACGTTCAAAGAAAGCAGAACTGCAACTCATGTCTCCAGGAAACTGCTCCACGCTTCGGCTTCAGCAGGGCTCTTCAAGGCTTTACCTTGAGGAAACGACTCACGTCAAGTTTCCTTTGAGCTCTAGAGCGTCTCAGGTGGAGCTCCCACCCAGGCTACGAAAGCACCCTGTTGATTTAGAGAAAACTCGTTCCCTTCCCAGAGCCCTGCCTACAGTGACTAGAGACCCGTCCAAAACACTGGTATTTAGGTAGCTTCAAGGCAGCATGAATGGAGCTTTCAAAATGGGAAAGCAAGCCTTGTGCCATCAGGTCTCCGTTTCCAGGGAACACGCAGCCTACCCCCTTGTGATGTCTACCAAGTAAATATTCCCTCAAACTACACAATGGTCCCTTCCCTGAAGAATGTTTTCTTGGCACGGAGTTCTGCATGTAGCGAACTGCCTCTCCCAAGGAACGCTTTGGTAACGCTATCGGGGCTTAGGCTCTTCTAAAACCCTGCAGTGTAAGAGGAAGAACTGTGCTTTGGTTACAGGAGGAACGCAAGCCGAGTTTCTCCTCTAAGTATGGGGTCTTAAGGTATGACTTTGTAGAAGGAATGCGAAGCAGTTTTGATTTCTCAGTGCCGCTCAGCCTAGGGCATTGAGGCAATTTGCATGACATGTAGGACGTGAGAGAACAGATTACCTGGAGCTGTTGGAGTGCTGAGGAAATGTAGCTCTCCCAAGGAAGAGTGCAGTGTGTTGCCCTACACTTAGCATACACAGAGTGACTGGGAAAGGTATCCGGGCCTGGATGTTTCTTAGCAACCCAGTGGAGCCTGCCGGTACTCGGTGTTCTTGCACGGAATAGGGTGCCCAGGCGAGATCCTAGGTGTCTTGAAAAGCGTAGTAACGTTAAAAGAAAGGAGAACTGCAACTCATGTCTCAAGGAAACTTCTCTACGCTTCGGCTTCAGCAGGGCCCTTCAAGGCTTTACCTTGAGGAAACGACTCACGTCAAGTTTCCTTTGAGCTCTAGAGCGTCTCAGTTGGAGCTCCCACCCAGGCTACGAAAGCACCCTGTTGATTTAGAGAAAACTCGTTCCCTTCCCACAGCCCTGCCTACAGTGACTAGAGACCCGTCCAAAACACTGGTATTTAGGTAGCTTCAAGGCAGCATGAATGGAGCTTTCAAAATGGGAAAGCAAGCCTTGTGCCATCAGGTCTCCGTTTCCAGGGAACACGCAGCCTACCCCCTTGTGATGTCTACCAAGTAAATATTCCCTCAAACTACACAATGGTCCCTTCCCTGAAGAATGTTTTCTTGGCACGGAGTTCTGCATGTAGCGAACTGCCTCTCCCAAGGAACGCTTTGGTAACGCTATCGGGGCTTAGGCTCTTCTAAAACCCTGCAGTGTAAGAGGAAGAACTGTGCTTTGGTTACAGGAGGAACGCAAGCCGAGTTTCTCCTGTAAGTATGGGGTCTTAAGGTATGACTTTGTAGAAGGAATGCGAAGCAGTTTTGATTTCTCAGTGCCGCTCAGCCTAGGGCATTGAGGCAATTTGCATGACATGTAGGACGTGAGAGAACAGATTACCTGGAGCTGTTGGAGTGCTGAGGAAATGTAGCTCTCCCAAGGAAGAGTGCAGTGTGTTGCCCTACACTTAGCATACACAGAGTGACTGGGAAAGGTATCCGGGCCTGGATGTTTCTTAGCAACCCAGTGGAGCCTGCCGGTACTCGGTGTTCTTGCACGGAATAGGGTGCCCAGGCGAGATCCTAGGTGTCTTGAAAAGCGTAGTAACGTTAAAAGAAAGGAGAACTGCAACTCCTGTCTCAAGGAAACTTCTCCACGTGCCGCTTCAGCAGGGCTCTTCAAGGCTTTACCTTGAGGAAAGGACTCACGTCAAGTTTCCTTGTAGCTCTAGAGCGTCTCAGGAGGAGCTCCCACCCAGGCTATGAAAGCACCCTGTTGATTTCGAGAAAACTCGTTCCCTTCCCAGAGCCCTGCCTACAGTGACTAGAAACTCGTCCAAAACACTGGTATTTAGGTAGGTTCAAGGCGGCATGAATGGAGCTTTCAAAATGGGAAAGCAAGCCTTGTGCCATCAGGTCCCCGTTTCCAGTGAACACGCAGCCTACCTCCTTGTGATTTCTATCAAGTTAATATACACTCTAGTGACACACTGGTCCCTTCCCTGAATAACGTGTTCTTGGCACGGAGTTCTGCATGTAGCGAACTGCCTCTCCCAAGGAATGCTCTAGGTACGCTATAGGGGCTTAGGCTCTTCTAAAACCCTGCAGTGTAAGAGGAAGAACTGTGCTTTGGTTACAGCAGGAACGCAAGCCAACTTTCTCCTGTAAGTATGGGGTCGTAAGGTATGACTTTGTAGAAGGAATGTGAAAGAGTATTGGTTTCTCAGTGCGGCTCAGCCTAGGGCACTGAGGCAGATATGCATGACATGTAGATGTGAGACAACAGATTGCCTGGAGCTGTTGGAGTGCTGAGGAAATCTAGCTCTCCCAAGGAGGCGTGCAGTGTGTTGCCCTACACTTAGCATATTGAGAGTGACTGGGAAAGGTTTCCGGGCCTGGATGTTTCTGAGCTTCCCAGTCGAGCATGCCGGTCCTCGGTGCTCTTGCAGGGAATAGGGTGCCCACGAGAGTTACTAGGTGTCTTCATAAGCGTACTAACGTTCAAAGAAAGCAGAACTACAACTCATATCTCCAGGAAGCTGCTCCATGCTTCGGCTTCAGCAGGGCTCTTCAAGGCTTTACCTTGAGGAAACGACTCACGTCAAGTTTCCTTTGAGCTCTAGAGCGTCTCAGGTGGAGCTCCCACCCAGGCTACGAAAGCACCCTGTTGATTTAGAGAAAACTCGTTCCCTTCCCACAGCCCTGCCTACAGTGACTAGAGACCCGTCCAAAACACTGGTATTTAGGTAGCTTCAAGGCAGCATGAATGGAGCTTTCAAAATGGGAAAGCAAGCCTTGTGCCATCAGGTCTCCGTTTCCAGGGAACACGCAGCCTACCCCCTTGTGATGTCTACCAAGTAAATATTCCCTCAAACTACACAATGGTCCCTTCCCTGAAGAATGTTTTCTTGGCACGGAGTTCTGCATGTAGCGAACTGCCTCTCCCAAGGAACGCTTTGGTAACGCTATCGGGGCTTAGGCTCTTCTAAAACCCTGCAGTGTAAGAGGAAGAACTGTGCTTTGGTTACAGGAGGAACGCAAGCCGAGTTTCTCCTGTAAGTATGGGGTCTTAAGGTATGACTTTGTAGAAGGAATGCGAAGCAGTTTTGATTTCTCAGTGCCGCTCAGCCTAGGGCATTGAGGCAATTTGCATGACATGTAGGACGTGAGAGAACAGATTACCTGGAGCTGTTGGAGTGCTGAGGAAATGTAGCTCTCCCAAGGAAGAGTGCAGTGTGTTGCCCTACACTTAGCATACACAGAGTGACTGGGAAAGGTATCCGGGCCTGGATGTTTCTTAGCAACCCAGTGGAGCCTGCCGGTACTCGGTGTTCTTGCACGGAATAGGGTGCCCAGGCGAGATCCTAGGTGTCTTGAAAAGCGTAGTAACGTTAAAAGAAAGGAGAACTGCAACTCATGTCTCAAGGAAACTTCTCCACGCTTCGGCTTCAGCAGGGCCCTTCAAGGCTTTACCTTGAGGAAACGACTCACGTCAAGTTTCCTTGTAGCTCTAGAGCGTCTCAGTTGGAGCTCCCACCCAGGCTACGAAAGCACCCTGTTGATTTCGAGAAAACTCGTTCCCTTCCCAGAGCCCTGCCTACAGTGACTAGAAACTCGTCCAAAACACTGGTATTTAGGTAGGTTCAAGGCGGCATGAATGGAGCTTTCAAAATGGGAAAGCAAGCCTTGTGCCATCAGGTCCCCGTTTCCAGTGAACACGCAGCCTACCTCCTTGTGATTTCTACCAAGTTAATATACACTCTAGTGACACACTGGTCCCTTCCCTGAATAACGTGTTCTTGGCACGGATTTCTGCATGTAGCGAACTGCCTCTCCCAAGGAACGCTTTGGTAACGCTATCGGGGCTTAGGCTCTTCTAAAACCCTGCAGTGTAAGAGGAAGAACTGTGCTTTGGTTACAGCAGGAACGCAAGGCAACTTTCTCCTGTAAGTATGGGGTCTTAAGGTATGACTTTGTAGAAGGAATGTGAAAGAGTATTGGTTTCTCAGTGCGGCTCAGCCTAGGGCATTGAGGCAGATATGCATGACATGTAGACGTGAGACAACAGATTGCCTGGAGCTGTTGGAGTGCTGAGGAAATCTAGCTCTCCCAAGGAGGCGTGCAGTGTGTTGCCCTACCCTTAGCATATTGAGAGTGACTGGGAAAGGTTTCCGGGCCTGGATGTTTCTGAGCTTCCCAGTCGAGCATGCCGGTCCTCGGTGTTCTTGCAGGGAATAGGGTGCCCACGAGAGTTACTAGGTGTCTTCATAAGCGTACTAACGTTCAAAGAAAGCAGAACTGCAACTCATGTCTCCAGGAAACTGCTCCACGCTTCGGCTTCAGCAGGGCCCTTCAAGGCTTTACCTTGAGGAAACGACTCACGTCAAGTTTCCTTTGAGCTCTAGAGCATCTCAGGTGGAGCTCCCACCCAGGCTACGAAAGCACCCTGTTGATTTAGAGAAAACTCGTTCCCTTCCCACAGCCCTGCCTACAGTGACTAGAGACCCGTCCAAAACACTGGTATTTAGGTAGCTTCAAGGCAGCATGAATGGAGCTTTCAAAATGGGAAAGCAAGCCTTGTGCCATCAGGTCTCCGTTTCCAGGGAACACGCAGCCTACCCCCTTGTGATGTCTACCAAGTAAATATTCCCTCAAACTACACAATGGTCCCTTCCCTGAAGAAAGTTTTCTTGGCACGGAGTTCTGCATGTAGCGAACTGCCTCTCCCAAGGAACGCTTTGGTAACGCTATCGGGGCTTAGGCTCTTCTAAAACCCTGCAGTGTAAGAGGAAGAACTGTGCTTTGGTTACAGGAGGAACGCAAGCCGAGTTTCTCCTCTAAGTATGGGGTCTTAAGGTATGACTTTGTAGAAGGAATGCAAAGCAGTTTTGATTTCTCAGTGCCGCTCAGCCTAGGGCATTGAGGCAATTTGCATGACATGTAGGACGTGAGAGAACAGATTACCTGGAGCTGTTGGAGTGCTGAGGAAATGTAGCTCTCCCAAGGAAGAGTGCAGTGTGTTGCCCTACACTTAGCATACACAGAGTGACTGGGAAAGGTATCCGGGCCTGGATGTTTCTTAGCAACCCAGTGGAGCCTGCCGGTACTCGGTGTTCTTGCACGGAATAGGGTGCCCAGGCGAGATCCTAGATGTCTTGAAAAGCGTAGTAACGTTAAAAGAAAGGAGAACTGCAACTCATGTCTCAAGGAAACTTCTCCACGTGCCGCTTCAGCAGGGCTCTTCAAGGCTTTACCTTGAGGAAAGGACTCACGTCAAGTTTCCTTGTAGCTCTAGAGCGTCTCAGGAGGAGCTCCCACCCAGGCTATGAAAGCACCCTGTTGATTTAGAGAAAACTCGTTCCCTTCCCAGAGCCGTGCCTACAGTGACTAGAAACTCGTCCAAAACACTGGTATTTAGGTAGGTTCAAGGCGGCATGAATGGAGCTTTCAAAATGGGAAAGCAAGCCTTGTGACATCAGGTCCCCGTTTCCAGTGAACACGCAGCCTACCTCCTTGTGATTTCTACCAAGTTAATATACACTCTAGTGACACACTGGTCCCTTCCCTGAATAACGTGTTCTTGGCACGGAGTTCTGCATGTAGCAAACTGCCTCTCCCAAGGAATGCTCTAGGTACGCTATAGGGGCTTAGCCTCTTCTAAAACCCTGCAGTGTAAGAGGAAGAACTGTGCTTTGGTTACAGCAGGAACGCAAGGCAACTTTCTCCTGTAAGTATGGGGTCTTAAGGTATGACTTTGTAGAAGGAATGTGAAAGAGTATTGGTTTCTCAGTGCGGCTCAGCCTAGGGCATTGAGGCAGATATGCATGACATTTAGACGTGAGACAACAGATTGCCTGGAGCTGTTGGAGTGCTGAGGAAATCTAGCTCTCCCAAGGAGGCGTGCAGTGTGTTGCCCTACACTTAGCATATTGAGAGTGACTGGGAAAGGTTTCCGGGCCTGGATGTTTCTGAGCTTCCCATTCGAGCATGCCGGTCCTCGGTGTTCTTGCAGGGAATAGGGTGCCCACGGGAGTTACTAGGTGTCTTCATAAGCGTACTAACGTTCAAAGAAAGCAGAACTGCAACTCATGTCTCCAGGAAACTGCTCCACGCTTCGGCTTCAGCAGGGCTCTTCAAGGCTTTACCTTGAGGAAACGACTCACGTCAAGTTTCCTTTGAGCTCTAGAGCTTCTAGGTGGAGCTCCCACCCAGGCTACGAAAGCACCCTGTTGATTTAGAGAAAACTCGTTCCCTTCCCAGAGCCCTGCCTACAGTGACTAGAGACCCGTCCAAAACACTGGTATTTAGGTAGCTTCAAGGCAGCATGAATGGAGCTTTCAAAATGGGAAAGCAAGCCTTGTGCCATCAGGTCTCCGTTTCCAGTGAGCACGCAGCCTACCCCCTTGTGATGTCTACCAAGTAAATATTCCCTCAAACTACACAATGGTCCCTTCCCTGAAGAATGTTTTCTTGGCACGGAGTTCTGCATGTAGCGAACTGCCTCTCCCAAGGAACGCTTTGGTAACGCTATCGGGGCTTAGGCTCTTCTAAAACCCTGCAGTGTAAGAGGAAGAACTGTGCTTTGGTTACAGGAGGAATGCAAGGCAACTTTCTCCTGTAAGTATGGGGTCTTAAGGTATGACTTTGTAGAAGGAATGTGAAACAGTATTGGTTACTCAGTGCCGCTCAGCCTAGGGCATTGAGGCAGATATGCATGACATGTAGATGTGAGACAACAGATTGCCTGGAGCTGTTGGAGTGCTGAGGAAATCTAGCTCTCCCAAGGAGGCGTGCAGTGTGTTGCCCTACCCTTAGCATATTGAGAGTGACTGGGAAAGGTTTCCGGGCCTGGATGTTTCTGAGCTTCCCAGTCGAGCATGCCGGTCCTCGGTGTTCTTGCAGGGAATAGGGTGCCCTCGAGAGTTACTAGGTGTCTTCATAAGCGTACTAACGTTCAAAGAAAGCAGAACTGCAACTCATGTCTCCAGGAAACTGCTCCACGCTTCGGCTTCAGCAGGGCTCTTCAAGGCTTTACCTTGAGGAAACGACTCACGTCAAGTTTCCTTTGAGCTCTAGAGCGTCTCAGGTGGAGCTCCCACCCAGGCTACGAAAGCACCCTCTTGATTTAGAGAAAACTCGTTCCCTTCCCAGAGCCCTGCCTACAGTGACTAGAGACCCGTCCAAAACACTGGTATTTAGGTAGCTTCAAGGCAGCATGAATGGAGCTTTCAAAATGGGAAAGCAAGCCTTGTGCCATCAGGTCTCCGTTTCCAGTGAGCACGCAGCCTACCCCCTTGTGATTTCTACCAAGTAAATATTCCCTCAAACTACACAATGGTCCCTTCCCTGAAGAATGTTTTCTTGGCACGGAGTTCTGCATGTAGCGAACTGCCTCTCCCAAGGAACGCTTTGGTAACGCTATCGGGGCTTAGGCTCTTCTAAAACCCTGCAGTGTAAGAGGAAGAACTGTGCTTTGTTTACAGGAGGAACGCAAGCCGAGTTTCTCCTGTAAGTATGGGGTCTTAAGGTATGACTTTGTAGAAGGAATGCGAAGCAGTTTTGATTTCTCAGTGCCGCTCAGCCTAGGGCATTGAGGCAATTTGCATGACATGTAGGACAGGAGAGAACAGATTACTTGGAGCTGTTGGAGTGCTGAGGAAATGTAGCTCTCCCAAGGAAGAGTGCAGTGTGTTGCCCTACACTTAGCATACACAGAGTGACTAGGAAAGGTATCTGGGCCTGGATGTTTCTTAGCAACCCAGTGGAGCCTGCCGGTACTCGGTGTTCTTGCACGGAATAGGGTGCCCAGGCGAGATCCTAGGTGTCTTGAAAAGCGTAGTAACGTTAAAAGAAAGGAGAACTGCAACTCATGTCTCAAGGAAACTTCTCCACGTGCCGCTTCAGCAGGGCTCTTCAAGGCTTTACCTTGAGGAAAGGACTCACGTCAAGTTTCCTTGTAGCTCTAGAGCGTCTCAGGAGGAGCTCCCACCCAGGCTATGAAAGCACCCTGTTGATTTCGAGAAAACTCGTTCCCTTCCCAGAGCCCTGCCTACAGTGACTAGAAACTCGTCCAAAACACTGGTATTTAGGTAGGTTCAAGGCGGCATGAATGGAGCTTTCAAAATGGGAAAGCAAGCTATGTGCCATCAGGTCCCCGTTTCCAGTGAACACGCAGCCTACCTCCCTGTGATTTCTACCAAGTTAATATACATTCTAGCGACACACTGGTCCCTTCCCTGAATAACGTGTTCTTGGCACGGAGTTCTGCATGTAGCGAACTGCCTCTCCCAAGGAATGCTCTAGGTACGCTATAGGGGCTTGGCCTCTTCTAAAACCCTGCAGTGTAAGAGGAAGAACTGTGCTTTGGTTACAGCAGGAACGCAAGGCAACTTTCTCCTGTAAGTATGGGGTCTTAAGGTATGACTTTGTAGAAGGAATGTGAAAGAGTATTGGTTTCTCAGTGGGGCTCAGCCTAGGGCATTGAGGCAGATATGCATGACATGTAGACGTGAGACAACAGATTGCCTGGAGCTGTTGGAGTGCTGAGGAAATCTAGCTCTCCCAAGGAGGCGTGCAGTGTGTTGCCCTACCCTTAGCATATTGAGAGTGACTGGGAAAGGTTTCCGGGCCTGGATGTTTCTGAGCTTCCCAGTCGAGCATGCCGGTCCTCGGTGTTCTTGCAGGGAATAGGGTGCCCACGAGAGTTACTAGGTGTCTTCATAAGCGTACTAACGTTCAAAGAAAGCAGAACTGCAACTCATGTCTCCAGGAAACTGCTCCACGCTTCGGCTTCAGCAGGGCTCTTCAAGGCTTTACCTTGAGGAAACGACTCACGTCAAGTTTCCTTTGAGCTCTAGAGCGTCTCAGTTGGAGCTCCCACCCAGGCTACGAAAGCACCCTGTTGATTTAGAGAAAACTCGTTCCCTTCCCACAGCCCTGCCTACAGTGACTAGAGACCCGTCCAAAACACTGGTATTTAGGTAGCTTCAAGGCAGCATGAATGGAGCTTTCAAAATGGGAAAGCAAACCTTGTGCCATCAGGTCTCCGTTTCCAGGGAACACGCAGCCTACCCCCTTGTGATGTCTACCAAGTAAATATTCCCTCAAACTACACAATGGTCCCTTCCCTGAAGAATGTTTTCTTGGCACGGAGTTCTGCATGTAGCGAACTGCCTCTCCCAAGGAACGCTTTGGTAACGCTATCGGGGCTTAGGCTCTTCTAAAACCCTGCAGTGTAAGAGGAAGAACTGTGCTTTGGTTACAGGAGGAACGCAAGCCGAGTTTCTCCTCTAAGTATGGGGTCTTAAGGTATGACTTTGTAGAAGGAATGCAAAGCAGTTTTGATTTCTCAGTGCCGCTCAGCCTAGGGCATTGAGGCAATTTGCATGACATGTAGGACGTGAGAGAACAGATTACCTGGAGCTGTTGGAGTGCTGAGGAAATGTAGCTCTCCCAAGGAAGAATGCAGTGTGTTGCCCTGCACTTAGCATACACAGAGTGACTGGGAAAGGTATCCGGGCCTGGATGTTTCTTAGCAACCCAGTGGAGCCTGCCGGTACTCGGTGTTCTTGCACGGAATAGGGTGCCCAGGCGAGATCCTAGGTGTCTTGAAAAGCGTAGTAACGTTAAAAGAAAGGAGAACTGCAACTCATGTCTCAAGGAAACTTCTCTACGCTTCGGCTTCAGCAGGGCCCTTCAAGGCTTTACCTTGAGGAAACGACTCACGTCAAGTTTCCTTTGAGCTCTAGAGCGTCTCAGTTGGAGCTCCCACCCAGGCTACGAAAGCACCCTGTTGATTTAGAGAAAACTCGTTCCCTTCCCACAGCCCTGCCTACAGTGACTAGAGACCCGTCCAAAACACTGGTATTTAGGTAGCTTCAAGGCAGCATGAATGGAGCTTTCAAAATGGGAAAGCAAGCCTTGTGCCATCAGGTCTCCGTTTCCAGGGAACACGCAGCCTACCCCCTTGTGATGTCTACCAAGTAAATATTCCCTCAAACTACACAATGGTCCCTTCCCTGAAGAATGTTTTCTTGGCACGGAGTTCTGCATGTAGCGAACTGCCTCTCCCAAGGAACGCTTTGGTAACGCTATCGGGGCTTAGGCTCTTCTAAAACCCTGCAGTGTAAGAGGAAGAACTGTGCTTTGGTTACAGGAGGAACGCAATCCGAGTTTCTCCTCTAAGTATGGGGTCTTAAGGTATGACTTTGTAGAAGGAATGTGAAAGAGTATTGGTTTCTCAGTGCCGCTCAGCCTAGGGCACTGAGGCAGATATGCATGACATGTAGACGTGAGACAACAGATTGCCTGGAGCTGTTGGAGTGCTGAGGAAATCTAGCTCTCCCAAGGAGGCGTGCAGTGTGTTGCCCTACCCTTAGCATATTGAGAGTGACTGGGAAAGGTTTCCGGGCCTGGATGTTTCTGAGCTTCCCAGTCGAGCATGCCGGTCCTCGGTGTTCTTGCAGGGAATAGGGTGCCCAGGCGAGATCCTAGGTGTCTTGAAAAGCGTAGTAACGTTAAAAGAAAGGAGAACTGCAACTCATGTCTCAAGGAAACTTCTCCACGTGCCGCTTCAGCAGGGCTCTTCAAGGCTTTACCTTGAGGAAAGGACTCACGTCAAGTTTCCTTGTAGCTCTAGAGCGTCTCAGGAGGAGCTCCCACCCAGGCTATGAAAGCACCCTGTTGATTTAGAGAAAACTCGTTCCCTTCCCAGAGCCCTGCCTACAGTGACTAGAAACTCGTCCAAAACACTGGTATTTAGGTAGGTTCAAGGCGGCATGAATGGAGCTTTCAAAATGGGAAAGCAAGCCTTGTGCCATCAGGTTCCCGTTTCCAGTGAACACGCAGCCTACCTCCCTGTGATTTCTACCAAGTTAATATACATTCTAGCGACACACTGGTCCCTTCCCTGAATAACGTGTTCTTGGCACGGAGTTCTGCATGTAGCGAACTGCCTCTCCCAAGGAATGCTCTAGGTACGCTATAGGGGTTTAGCCTCTTCTAAAACCCTGCAGTGTAAGAGGAAGAACTGTGCTTTGGTTACAGCAGGAACGCAAGGCAACTTTCTCCTGTAAGTTTGGCGTCTTAAGGTATGACTTTGTAGAAGGAATGTGAAAGAGTATTGGTTTCTCAGTGGGGCTCAGCCTAGGGCATTGAGGCAGATATGCATGACATGTAGACGTGAGACAACAGATTGCCTGGAGCTGTTGGAGTGCTGAGGAAATCTAGCTCTCCCAAGGAGGCGTGCAGTGTGTTGCCCTACCCTTAGCATATTGAGAGTGACTGGGAAAGGTTTACGGGCCTGCATGTTTCTGAGCTTCCCAGTTGAGCATGCCGGTCCTCGGTGTTCTTGCAGGGAATAGGGTGCCCACGAGAGTTACTAGGTGTCTTCATAAGCGTACTAACGTTCAAAGAAAGCAGAACTGCAACTCATGTCTCCAGGAAACTGCCCCACGCTTCGGGTTCAGCAGGGCCCTTCAAGGCTTTACCTTGAGGAAACGACTCACGTCAAGTTTCCTTTGAGCTCTAGAGCGTCTCAGTTGGAGCTCCCACCCAGGCTACGAAAGCACCCTGTTGATTTAGAGAAAACTTGTTCCCTTCCCACAGCCCTGCCTACAGTGACTAGAGACCCATCCAAAACACTGGTATTTAGGTAGCTTCAAGGCAGCATGAATGGAGCTTTCAAAATGGGAAAGCAAGCCTTGTGCCATCAGGTCTCCGTTTCCAGGGAACACGCAGCCTACCCCCTTGTGATGTCTACCAAGTAAATATTCCCTCAAACTACACAATGGACCCTTCCCTGAAGAATGTTTTCTTGGCACGGAGTTCTGCATGTAGCGAACTGCCTCTCCCAAGGAACGCTTTGGTAACGCTATCGGGGCTTAGGCTCTTCTAAAACCCTGCAGTGTAAGAGGAAGAACTGTGCTTTGGTTACAGGAGGAACGCAAGCCGAGTTTCTCCTGTAAGTATGGGGTCTTAAGGTATGACTTTGTAGAAGGAATGCAAAGCAGTTTTGATTTCTCAGTGCCGCTCAGCCTAGGGCATTGAGGCAATTTGCATGACATGTAGGACGTGAGAGAACAGATTACCTGGAGCTGTTGGAGTGCTGAGGAAATGTAGCTCTCCCAAGGAAGAGTGCAGTGTGTTGCCCTACACTTAGCATACACAGAGTGACTGGGAAAGGTATCCGGGCCTGGATGTTTCTTAGCAACCCAGTGGAGCCTGCCGGTACTCAGTGTTCTTGCACGGAATAGGGTGCCCAGGCGAGATCCTAGGTGTCTTGAAAAGCGTAGTAACGTTAAAAGAAAGGAGAACTGCAACTCATGTCTCAAGGAAACTTCTCTACGCTTCGGCTTCAGCAGGGCCATTCAAGGCTTTACCTTGAGGAAACGACTCACGTCAAGTTTCCTTTGAGCTCTAGAGCGTCTCAGTTGGAGCTCCCACCCAGGCTACGAAAGCACCCTGTTGATTTAGAGAAAACTCGTTCCCTTCCCAGAGCCCTGCCTACAGTGACTAGAGACCCGTCCAAAACACTGGTATTTAGGTAGCTTCAAGGCAGCATGAATGGAGCTTTCAAAATGGGAAAGCAAGCCTTGTGCCATCAGGTCTCCGTTTCCAGGGAACACGCAGCCTACCCCCTTGTGATGTCTACCAAGTAAATATTCCCTCAAACTACACAATGATCCCTTCCCTGAAGAATGTTTTCTTGGCACGGAGTTCTGCATGTAGCGAACTGCCTCTCCCAAGGAACGCTTTGGTAACGCTATCGGGGCTTAGGCTCTTCTAAAACCCTGCAGTGTAAGAGGAAGAACTGTGCTTTGGTTACAGCAGGAACGCAAGGCAACTTTCTCCTGTAAGTTTGGGGTCTTAAGGTATGACTTTGTAGAAGGAATGTGAAAGAGTATTGGTTTCTCAGTGCGGCTCAGCCTAGGGCATTGAGGCAGATATGCATGACATGTAGACGTGAGACAACAGATTGCCTGGAGCTGTTGGAGTGCTGAGGAAATCTAGCTCTCCCAAGGAGGCGTGCAGTGTGTTGCCCTACCCTTAGCATATTGAGAGTGACTGGGAAAGGTTTCCGGGCCTGGATGTTTCTGAGCTTCCCAGTTGAGCATGCCGGTCCTCGGTGTTCTTGCAGGGAATAGGGTGCCCACGAGAGTTACTAGGTGTCTTCATAAGCGTACTAACGTTCAAAGAAAGCAGAACTGAAACTCGTGTCTCCAGGAAACTGCTCCACGCTTTGGCTTCAGCAGGGCTCTTCAAGGCTCAACCTTGAGGAAACGACTCACGTCAAGTTTCCTTTGAGCTCTAGAGCTTCTAGGTGGAGCACCCACCAGGCTACGAAAGCACCCTGTTGTTTTAGAGAAAACTCGTTCCCTTCCCACAGCCCTGCCTACAGTGACTAGAGACCCGTCCAAAACACTGGTATTTAGGTAGCTTCAAGGCAGCATGAATGGAGCTTTCAAAATGGGAAAGCAAGCCTTGTGCCATCAGGTCTCCGTTTCCAGGGAACACGCAGCCTACCCCCTTGTGATGTCTACCAAGTAAATATTCCCTCAAACTACACAATGGTCCCTTCCCTGAAGAATGTTTTCTTGGCACGGAGTTCTGCATGTAGCGAACTGCCTCTCCCAAGGAACGCTTTGGTAACGCTATCGGGGCTTAGGCTCTTCTAAAACCCTGCAGTGTAAGAGGAAGAACTGTGCTTTGGTTACAGCAGGAACGCAAGCCGAGTTTCTCCTGTAAGTATGGGGTCTTAAGGTATGACTTTGTAGAAGGACTGTGAAACAATATTGGTTACTCAGTGCCGCTCAGCCTAGGGCATTGAGGCAGATATGCATGACATGTAGACGTGAGACAACAGATTGCCTGGAGCTGTTGGAGTGCTGAGGAAATCTAGCTCTCCCAAGGAGGCGTGCAGTGTGTTGCCCTACACTTAGCATACACAGAGTGACTGGGAAAGGTTTCCGGGCCTGGATGTTTCTGAGCTTCCCAGTCGAGCATGCCGGTCCTCGGTGTTCTTGCAGGGAATAGGGTGCCCACGGGAGTTACTAGGTGTCTTCATAAGCGTACTAACGTTCAAAGAAAGCAGAACTGCAACTCGTGTCTCCAGGAAACTGCTCCACGCTTTGGCTTCAGCAGGGCTCTTCAAGGCTTTACCTTGAGGAAACGACTCACGTCAAGTTTCCTTTGAGCTCTAGAGCTTCTAGGTGGAGCTCCCACCAGGCTACGAAAGCACCCTGTTGTTTTAGAGAAAACTCGTTCCCTTCCCACAGCCCTGCCTACAGTGACTAGAGACCCGTCCAAAACACTGGTATTTAGGTAGCTTCAAGGCAGCATGAATGGAGCTTTCAAAATGGGAAAGCAAGCCTTGTGCCATCAGGTCTCCGTTTCCAGGGAACACGCAGCCTACCCCCTTGTGATGTCTACCAAGTAAATATTCCCTCAAACTACACAATGGTCCCTTCCCTGAAGAATGTTTTCTTGGCACGGAGTTCTGCATGTAGCGAACTGCCTCTCCCAAGGAACGCTTTGGTAACGCTATCGGGGCTTAGGCTCTTCTAAAACCCTGCAGTGTAAGAGGAAGAACTGTGCTTTGTTTACAGGAGGAACGCAAGCCGAGTTTCTCCTGTAAGTATGGGGTCTTAAGGTATGACTTTGTAGAAGGAATGCGAAGCAGTTTTGATTTCTCAGTGCCGCTCAGCCTAGGGCATTGAGGCAATTTGCATGACATGTAGGACAGGAGAGAACAGATTACTTGGAGCTGTTGGAGTGCTGAGGAAATGTAGCTCTCCCAAGGAAGAGTGCAGTGTGTTGCCCTACACTTAGCATACACAGAGTGACTAGGAAAGGTATCTGGGCCTGGATGTTTCTTAGCAACCCAGTGGAGCCTGCCGGTACTCGGTGTTCTTGCACGGAATAGGGTGCCCAGGCGAGATCCTAGGTGTCTTGAAAAGCGTAGTAACGTTAAAAGAAAGGAGAACTGCAACTCATGTCTCAAGGAAACTTCTCCACGTGCCGCTTCAGCAGGGCTCTTCAAGGCTTTACCTTGAGGAAAGGACTCACGTCAAGTTTCCTTGTAGCTCTAGAGCGTCTCAGGAGGAGCTCCCACCCAGGCTATGAAAGCACCCTGTTGATTTCGAGAAAACTCGTTCCCTTCCCAGAGCCCTGCCTACAGTGACTAGAAACTCGTCCAAAACACTGGTATTTAGGTAGGTTCAAGGCGGCATGAATGGAGCTTTCAAAATGGGAAAGCAAGCTATGTGCCATCAGGTCCCCGTTTCCAGTGAACACGCAGCCTACCTCCCTGTGATTTCTACCAAGTTAATATACATTCTAGCGACACACTGGTCCCTTCCCTGAATAACGTGTTCTTGGCACGGAGTTCTGCATGTAGCGAACTGCCTCTCCCAAGGAATGCTCTAGGTACGCTATAGGGGCTTGGCCTCTTCTAAAACCCTGCAGTGTAAGAGGAAGAACTGTGCTTTGGTTACAGCAGGAACGCAAGGCAACTTTCTCCTGTAAGTATGGGGTCTTAAGGTATGACTTTGTAGAAGGAATGTGAAAGAGTATTGGTTTCTCAGTGGGGCTCAGCCTAGGGCATTGAGGCAGATATGCATGACATGTAGACGTGAGACAACAGATTGCCTGGAGCTGTTGGAGTGCTGAGGAAATCTAGCTCTCCCAAGGAGGCGTGCAGTGTGTTGCCCTACCCTTAGCATATTGAGAGTGACTGGGAAAGGTTTCCGGGCCTGGATGTTTCTGAGCTTCCCAGTCGAGCATGCCGGTCCTCGGTGTTCTTGCAGGGAATAGGGTGCCCACGAGAGTTACTAGGTGTCTTCATAAGCGTACTAACGTTCAAAGAAAGCAGAACTGCAACTCATGTCTCCAGGAAACTGCTCCACGCTTCGGCTTCAGCAGGGCTCTTCAAGGCTTTACCTTGAGGAAACGACTCACGTCAAGTTTCCTTTGAGCTCTAGAGCGTCTCAGTTGGAGCTCCCACCCAGGCTACGAAAGCACCCTGTTGATTTAGAGAAAACTCGTTCCCTTCCCACAGCCCTGCCTACAGTGACTAGAGACCCGTCCAAAACACTGGTATTTAGGTAGCTTCAAGGCAGCATGAATGGAGCTTTCAAAATGGGAAAGCAAACCTTGTGCCATCAGGTCTCCGTTTCCAGGGAACACGCAGCCTACCCCCTTGTGATGTCTACCAAGTAAATATTCCCTCAAACTACACAATGGTCCCTTCCCTGAAGAATGTTTTCTTGGCACGGAGTTCTGCATGTAGCGAACTGCCTCTCCCAAGGAACGCTTTGGTAACGCTATCGGGGCTTAGGCTCTTCTAAAACCCTGCAGTGTAAGAGGAAGAACTGTGCTTTGGTTACAGGAGGAACGCAAGCCGAGTTTCTCCTCTAAGTATGGGGTCTTAAGGTATGACTTTGTAGAAGGAATGCAAAGCAGTTTTGATTTCTCAGTGCCGCTCAGCCTAGGGCATTGAGGCAATTTGCATGACATGTAGGACGTGAGAGAACAGATTACCTGGAGCTGTTGGAGTGCTGAGGAAATGTAGCTCTCCCAAGGAAGAATGCAGTGTGTTGCCCTGCACTTAGCATACACAGAGTGACTGGGAAAGGTATCCGGGCCTGGATGTTTCTTAGCAACCCAGTGGAGCCTGCCGGTACTCGGTGTTCTTGCACGGAATAGGGTGCCCAGGCGAGATCCTAGGTGTCTTGAAAAGCGTAGTAACGTTAAAAGAAAGGAGAACTGCAACTCATGTCTCAAGGAAACTTCTCTACGCTTCGGCTTCAGCAGGGCCCTTCAAGGCTTTACCTTGAGGAAACGACTCACGTCAAGTTTCCTTTGAGCTCTAGAGCGTCTCAGTTGGAGCTCCCACCCAGGCTACGAAAGCACCCTGTTGATTTAGAGAAAACTCGTTCCCTTCCCACAGCCCTGCCTACAGTGACTAGAGACCCGTCCAAAACACTGGTATTTAGGTAGCTTCAAGGCAGCATGAATGGAGCTTTCAAAATGGGAAAGCAAGCCTTGTGCCATCAGGTCTCCGTTTCCAGGGAACACGCAGCCTACCCCCTTGTGATGTCTACCAAGTAAATATTCCCTCAAACTACACAATGGTCCCTTCCCTGAAGAATGTTTTCTTGGCACGGAGTTCTGCATGTAGCGAACTGCCTCTCCCAAGGAACGCTTTGGTAACGCTATCGGGGCTTAGGCTCTTCTAAAACCCTGCAGTGTAAGAGGAAGAACTGTGCTTTGGTTACAGGAGGAACGCAATCCGAGTTTCTCCTCTAAGTATGGGGTCTTAAGGTATGACTTTGTAGAAGGAATGTGAAAGAGTATTGGTTTCTCAGTGCCGCTCAGCCTAGGGCACTGAGGCAGATATGCATGACATGTAGACGTGAGACAACAGATTGCCTGGAGCTGTTGGAGTGCTGAGGAAATCTAGCTCTCCCAAGGAGGCGTGCAGTGTGTTGCCCTACCCTTAGCATATTGAGAGTGACTGGGAAAGGTTTCCGGGCCTGGATGTTTCTGAGCTTCCCAGTCGAGCATGCCGGTCCTCGGTGTTCTTGCAGGGAATAGGGTGCCCAGGCGAGATCCTAGGTGTCTTGAAAAGCGTAGTAACGTTAAAAGAAAGGAGAACTGCAACTCATGTCTCAAGGAAACTTCTCCACGTGCCGCTTCAGCAGGGCTCTTCAAGGCTTTACCTTGAGGAAAGGACTCACGTCAAGTTTCCTTGTAGCTCTAGAGCGTCTCAGGAGGAGCTCCCACCCAGGCTATGAAAGCACCCTGTTGATTTAGAGAAAACTCGTTCCCTTCCCAGAGCCCTGCCTACAGTGACTAGAAACTCGTCCAAAACACTGGTATTTAGGTAGGTTCAAGGCGGCATGAATGGAGCTTTCAAAATGGGAAAGCAAGCCTTGTGCCATCAGGTTCCCGTTTCCAGTGAACACGCAGCCTACCTCCCTGTGATTTCTACCAAGTTAATATACATTCTAGCGACACACTGGTCCCTTCCCTGAATAACGTGTTCTTGGCACGGAGTTCTGCATGTAGCGAACTGCCTCTCCCAAGGAATGCTCTAGGTACGCTATAGGGGTTTAGCCTCTTCTAAAACCCTGCAGTGTAAGAGGAAGAACTGTGCTTTGGTTACAGCAGGAACGCAAGGCAACTTTCTCCTGTAAGTTTGGCGTCTTAAGGTATGACTTTGTAGAAGGAATGTGAAAGAGTATTGGTTTCTCAGTGGGGCTCAGCCTAGGGCATTGAGGCAGATATGCATGACATGTAGACGTGAGACAACAGATTGCCTGGAGCTGTTGGAGTGCTGAGGAAATCTAGCTCTCCCAAGGAGGCGTGCAGTGTGTTGCCCTACCCTTAGCATATTGAGAGTGACTGGGAAAGGTTTACGGGCCTGCATGTTTCTGAGCTTCCCAGTTGAGCATGCCGGTCCTCGGTGTTCTTGCAGGGAATAGGGTGCCCACGAGAGTTACTAGCTGTCTTCATAAGCGTACTAACGTTCAAAGAAAGCAGAACTGCAACTCATGTCTCCAGGAAACTGCCCCACGCTTCGGGTTCAGCAGGGCCCTTCAAGGCTTTACCTTGAGGAAACGACTCACGTCAAGTTTCCTTTGAGCTCTAGAGCGTCTCAGTTGGAGCTCCCACCCAGGCTACGAAAGCACCCTGTTGATTTAGAGAAAACTTGTTCCCTTCCCACAGCCCTGCCTACAGTGACTAGAGACCCATCCAAAACACTGGTATTTAGGTAGCTTCAAGGCAGCATGAATGGAGCTTTCAAAATGGGAAAGCAAGCCTTGTGCCATCAGGTCTCCGTTTCCAGGGAACACGCAGCCTACCCCCTTGTGATGTCTACCAAGTAAATATTCCCTCAAACTACACAATGGACCCTTCCCTGAAGAATGTTTTCTTGGCACGGAGTTCTGCATGTAGCGAACTGCCTCTCCCAAGGAACGCTTTGGTAACGCTATCGGGGCTTAGGCTCTTCTAAAACCCTGCAGTGTAAGAGGAAGAACTGTGCTTTGGTTACAGGAGGAACGCAAGCCGAGTTTCTCCTGTAAGTATGGGGTCTTAAGGTATGACTTTGTAGAAGGAATGCAAAGCAGTTTTGATTTCTCAGTGCCGCTCAGCCTAGGGCATTGAGGCAATTTGCATGACATGTAGGACGTGAGAGAACAGATTACCTGGAGCTGTTGGAGTGCTGAGGAAATGTAGCTCTCCCAAGGAAGAGTGCAGTGTGTTGCCCTACACTTAGCATACACAGAGTGACTGGGAAAGGTATCCGGGCCTGGATGTTTCTTAGCAACCCAGTGGAGCCTGCCGGTACTCAGTGTTCTTGCACGGAATAGGGTGCCCAGGCGAGATCCTAGGTGTCTTGAAAAGCGTAGTAACGTTAAAAGAAAGGAGAACTGCAACTCATGTCTCAAGGAAACTTCTCTACGCTTCGGCTTCAGCAGGGCCATTCAAGGCTTTACCTTGAGGAAACGACTCACGTCAAGTTTCCTTTGAGCTCTAGAGCGTCTCAGTTGGAGCTCCCACCCAGGCTACGAAAGCACCCTGTTGATTTAGAGAAAACTCGTTCCCTTCCCAGAGCCCTGCCTACAGTGACTAGAGACCCGTCCAAAACACTGGTATTTAGGTAGCTTCAAGGCAGCATGAATGGAGCTTTCAAAATGGGAAAGCAAGCCTTGTGCCATCAGGTCTCCGTTTCCAGGGAACACGCAGCCTACCCCCTTGTGATGTCTACCAAGTAAATATTCCCTCAAACTACACAATGATCCCTTCCCTGAAGAATGTTTTCTTGGCACGGAGTTCTGCATGTAGCGAACTGCCTCTCCCAAGGAACGCTTTGGTAACGCTATCGGGGCTTAGGCTCTTCTAAAACCCTGCAGTGTAAGAGGAAGAACTGTGCTTTGGTTACAGCAGGAACGCAAGGCAACTTTCTCCTGTAAGTTTGGGGTCTTAAGGTATGACTTTGTAGAAGGAATGTGAAAGAGTATTGGTTTCTCAGTGCGGCTCAGCCTAGGGCATTGAGGCAGATATGCATGACATGTAGACGTGAGACAACAGATTGCCTGGAGCTGTTGGAGTGCTGAGGAAATCTAGCTCTCCCAAGGAGGCGTGCAGTGTGTTGCCCTACCCTTAGCATATTGAGAGTGACTGGGAAAGGTTTCCGGGCCTGGATGTTTCTGAGCTTCCCAGTTGAGCATGCCGGTCCTCGGTGTTCTTGCAGGGAATAGGGTGCCCACGAGAGTTACTAGGTGTCTTCATAAGCGTACTAACGTTCAAAGAAAGCAGAACTGAAACTCGTGTCTCCAGGAAACTGCTCCACGCTTTGGCTTCAGCAGGGCTCTTCAAGGCTCAACCTTGAGGAAACGACTCACGTCAAGTTTCCTTTGAGCTCTAGAGCTTCTAGGTGGAGCACCCACCAGGCTACGAAAGCACCCTGTTGTTTTAGAGAAAACTCGTTCCCTTCCCACAGCCCTGCCTACAGTGACTAGAGACCCGTCCAAAACACTGGTATTTAGGTAGCTTCAAGGCAGCATGAATGGAGCTTTCAAAATGGGAAAGCAAGCCTTGTGCCATCAGGTCTCCGTTTCCAGGGAACACGCAGCCTACCCCCTTGTGATGTCTACCAAGTAAATATTCCCTCAAACTACACAATGGTCCCTTCCCTGAAGAATGTTTTCTTGGCACGGAGTTCTGCATGTAGCGAACTGCCTCTCCCAAGGAACGCTTTGGTAACGCTATCGGGGCTTAGGCTCTTCTAAAACCCTGCAGTGTAAGAGGAAGAACTGTGCTTTGGTTACAGCAGGAACGCAAGCCGAGTTTCTCCTCTAAGTATGGGGTCTTAAGGTATGACTTTGTAGAAGGACTGTGAAACAATATTGGTTACTCAGTGCCGCTCAGCCTAGGGCATTGAGGCAGATATGCATGACATGTAGACGTGAGACAACAGATTGCCTGGAGCTGTTGGAGTGCTGAGGAAATCTAGCTCTCCCAAGGAGGCGTGCAGTGTGTTGCCCTACACTTAGCATACACAGAGTGACTGGGAAAGGTTTCCGGGCCTGGATGTTTCTGAGCTTCCCAGTCGAGCATGCCGGTCCTCGGTGTTCTTGCAGGGAATAGGGTGCCCACGGGAGTTACTAGGTGTCTTCATAAGCGTACTAACGTTCAAAGAAAGCAGAACTGCAACTCGTGTCTCCAGGAAACTGCTCCACGCTTTGGCTTCAGCAGGGCTCTTCAAGGCTTTACCTTGAGGAAACGACTCACGTCAAGTTTCCTTTGAGCTCTAGAGCTTCTAGGTGGAGCTCCCACCAGGCTACGAAAGCACCCTGTTGTTTTAGAGAAAACTCGTTCCCTTCCCACAGCCCTGCCTACAGTGACTAGAGACCCGTCCAAAACACTGGTATTTAGGTAGCTTCAAGGCAGCATGAATGGAGCTTTCAAAATGGGAAAGCAAGCCTTGTGCCATCAGGTCTCCGTTTCCAGGGAACACGCAGCCTACCCCCTTGTGATGTCTACCAAGTAAATATTCCCTCAAACTACACAATGGTCCCTTCCCTGAAGAATGTTTTCTTGGCACGGAGTTCTGCATGTAGCGAACTGCCTCTCCCAAGGAACGCTTTGGTAACGCTATCGGGGCTTAGGCTCTTCTAAAACCCTGCAGTGTAAGAGGAAGTACTGTGCTTTGGTTACAGGAGGAACGCAAGCCGAGTTTCTCCTCTAAGTATCGGGTCTTAAGGTATGACTTTGTAGAAGGAATGCAAAGCAGTTTTGATTTCTCAGTGCCGCTCAGCCTAGGGCATTGAGGCAATTTGCATGACATGTAGGACGTGAGAGAACAGATTACCTGGAGCTGTTGGAGTGCTGAGGAAATGTAGCTCTCCCAAGGAAGAGTGCAGTGTGTTGCCCTACACTTAGCATACACAGAGTGACTGGGAAAGGTATCCGGGCCTGGATGTTTCTTAGCAACCCAGTGGAGCCTGCCGGTACTCGGTGTTCTTGCACGGAATAGGGTGCCCAGGCGAGATCCTAGGTGTCTTGAAAAGCGTAGTAACGTTAAAAGAAAGGAGAACTGCAACTCCTGTCTCAAGGAAACTTCTCCACGTGCTGCTTCAGCAGGGCTCTTCAAGGCTTTACCTTGAGGAAAGGACTCACGTCAAGTTTCCTTGTAGCTCTAGAGCGTCTCAGGAGGAGCTCCCACCCAGGCTATGAAAGCACCCTGTTGATTTAGAGAAAACTCGTTCCCTTCCCAGAGCCCTGCCTACAGTGACTAGAAACTCGTCCAAAACACTGGTATTTAGGTAGGTTCAAGGCGGCATGAATGGAGCTTTCAAAATGGGAAAGCAAGCCTTGTGCCATCAGGTCCCCGTTTCCAGTGAACACGCAGCCTACCTCCTTGTGATTTCTACCAAGTTAATATACACTCTAGAGACACACTGGTCCCTTCCCTGAATAACGTGTTCTTTGCACGGAGTTCTGCATGTAGCGAACTGCCTCTCCCAAGGAATGCTCTAGGTACGCTATAGGGGCTTAGCCTCTTCTAAAACCCTGCAGTGTAAGAGGAAGAACTGTGCTTTGGTTACAGCAGGAACGCAAGGCAACTTTCTCCTGTAAGTATGGGGTCTTAAGGTATGACTTTGTAGAAGGAATGTGAAAGAGTATTGGTTACTCAGTGCCACTCAGCCTAGGGCATTGAGGCAGATATGCATGACATGTAGACGTGAGACAACAGATTGCCTGGAGCTGTTGGAGTGTTGAGGAAATCTAGCTCTCCCAAGGAGGCGTGCAGTGTGTTGCCCTACCCTTAGCATATTGAGAGTGACTGGGAAAGGTTTCCGGGCCTGGATGTTTCTGAGCTTCCCAGTCGAGCATGCCGGTCCTCGGTGTTCTTGCAGGGAATAGGGTGCCCACGAGAGTTACTAGGTGTCTTCATAAGCGTACTAACGTTCAAAGAAAGCAGAACTGCAACTCATGTCTCCAGGAAACTGCTCCACGCTTCGGCTTCAGCAGGGCTCTTCAAGGCTTTACCTTGAGGAAACGACTCACGTCAAGTTTCCTTTGAGCTCTAGAGCTTCTAGGTGGAGCTCCCACCCAGGCTACGAAAGCACCCTGTTGATTTAGAGAAAACTCGTTCCCTTCCCACAGCCCTGCCTACAGTGACTAGAGACCCGTCCAAAACACTGGTATTTAGGTAGCTTCAAGGCAGCATGAATGGAGCTTTCAAAATGGGAAAGCAAGCCTTGTGCCATCAGGTCTCCGTTTCCAGGGAACACGCAGCCTACCCCCTTGTGATGTCTACCAAGTAAATATTCCCTCAAACTACACAATGGTCCCTTCCCTGAAGAATGTTTTCTTGGCACGGAGTTCTGCATGTAGCGAACTGCCTCTCCCAAGGAACGCTTTGGTAACGCTATCGGGGCTTAGGCTCTTCTAAAACCCTGCAGTGTAAGAGGAAGAACTGTGCTTTGGTTACAGGAGGAACGCAAGCCGAGTTTCTCCTCTAAGTATGGAGTCTTAAGGTATAACTTTGTAGAAGGAATGCGAAGCAGTTTTGATTTCTCAGTGCCGCTCAGCCTAGGGCATTGAGGCAATTTGCATGACATGTAGGACGTGAGAGAACAGATTACCTGGAGCTGTTGGAGTGCTGAGGAAATGTAGCTCTCCCAAGGAAGAGTGCAGTGTGTTGCCCTACACTTAGCATACACAGAGTGACTGGGAAAGGTATCCGGGCCTGGATGTTTCTTAGCAACCCAGTGGAGCCTGCCGGTACTCGGTGTTCTTGCACGGAATAGGGTGCCCAGGCGAGATCCTAGGTGTCTTGAAAAGCGTAGTAACGTTAAAAGAAAGGAGAACTGCAACTCCTGTCTCAAGGAAACTTCTCCACGTGCTGCTTCAGCATGGCTCTTCAAGGCTTAACTTGAGGAAAGGACTCACGTCAAGTTTCCTTGTAGCTCTAGAGCGTCTCAGGAGGAGCTCCCACCCAGGCTATGAAAGCACCCTGTTGATTTCGAGAAAACTCGTTCCCTTCCCAGAGCCCTGCCTACAGTGACTAGAAACTCGTCCAAAACACTGGTATTTAGGTAGGTTCAAGGCGGCATGAATGGAGCTTTCAAAATGGGAAAGCAAGCCTTGTGCCATCAGGTCTCCGTTTCCAGGGAACACGCAGCCTACCCCCTTGTGATGTCTACCAAGTAAATATTCCCTCAAACTACACAATGGTCCCTTCCCTGAAGAATGTTTTCTTGGCACGGAGTTCTGCATGTAGCGAACTGCCTCTCCCAAGGAACGCTTTGGTAACGCTATCGGGGCTTAGGCTCTTCTAAAACCCTGCAGTGTAAGAGGAAGAACTGTGCTTTGGTTACAGGAGGAACGCAAGCCGAGTTTCTCCTCTAAGTATGGGGTCTTCAGGTATGACTTTGTAGAAGGAATGCAAAGCAGTTTTGATTTCTCAGTGCCGCTCAGCCTAGGGCATTGAGGCAATTTGCATGACATGTAGGACGTGAGAGAACAGATTACCTGGAGCTGTTGGAGTGCTGAGGAAATGTAGCTCTCCCAAGGAAGAGTGCAGTGTGTTGCCCTACACTTAGCATACACAGAGTGACTGGGAAAGGTATCCGGGCCTGGATGTTTCTTAGCAACCCAGTGGAGCCTGCCGGTACTCGGTGTTCTTGCACGAAATAGGGTGCCCAGGCGAGATCCTAGGTGTCTTGAAAAGCGTAGTAACGTTAAAAGAAAGGAGAACTGCAACTCCTGTCTCAAGGAAACTTCTCCACGTGCCGCTTCAGCAGGGCTCTTCAAGGCTTTACCTTGAGGAAAGGACTCACGTCAAGTTTCCTTGTAGCTCTAGAGCGTCTCAGGAGGAGCTCCCACCCAGGCTACGAAAGCACCCTGTTGATTTCGAGAAAACTCGTTCCCTTCCCAGAGCCCTGCCTACAGTGACTAGAAACTCGTCCAAAACACTGGTATTTAGGTAGGTTCAAGGCGGCATGAATGGAGCTTTCAAAATGGGAAAGCAAGCCTTGTGCCATCAGGTCCCCGTTTCCAGTGAACACGCAGCCTACCTCCTTGTGATTTCTACCAAGTTAATATACACTCTAGTGACACACTGGTCCCTTCCCTGAATAACGTGTTCTTGGCACGGAGTTCTGCATGTAGCGAACTGCCTCTCCCAAGGAACGCTTTGGTAACGCTATCGGGGCTTAGGCTCTTCTAAAACCCTGCAGTGTAAGAGGAAGAACTGTGCTTTGGTTACAGCAGGAACGCAAGGCAACTTTCTCCTGTAAGTTTGGGGTCTTAAGGTATGACTTTGTAGAAGGAATGTGAAAGAGTATTGGTTTCTCAGTGCCGCTCAGCCTAGGGCATTGAGGCAGATATGCATGACATGTAGACGTGAGACAACAGATTGCCTGGAGCTGTTGGAGTGCTGAGGAAATCTAGCTCTCCCAAGGAGGCGTGCAGTGTGTTGCCCTACACTTAGCATATTGAGAGTGACTGGGAAAGGTTTCCGGGCCTGGATGTTTCTGAGCTTCCCAGTCGAGCATGCCGGTCCTCGGTGTTCTTGCAGGGAATAGGGTGCCCACGAGAGTTACTATGTGTCTTCATAAGCGTACTAACTTTCAAAGAAAGCAGAACTGCAACTCATGTCTCCAGGAAACTGCTCCACGCTTCGGCTTCAGCAGGGCTCTTCAAGGCTTTACCTTGAGGAAACGACTCACTTCAAGTTTCCTTTGAGCTCTAGAGCTTCTAGGTGGAGCTCCCACCCAGGCTACGAAAGCACCCTGTTGATTTAGAGAAAACTCGTTCCCTTCCCACAGCCCTGCCTACAGTGACTAGAGACCCGTCCAAAACACTGGTATTTAGGTAGCTTCAAGGCAGCATGAATGGAGCTTTCAAAATGGGAAAGCAAGCCTTGTGCCATCAGGTCTCCGTTTCCAGGGAACACGCAGCCTACCCCCTTGTGATGTCTACCAAGTAAATATTCCCTCAAACTACACAATGGTCCCTTCCCTGAAGAATGTTTTCTTGGCCCGGAGTTCTGCATGTAGCGAACTGCCTCTCCCAAGGAACGCTTTGGTAACGCTATCGGGGCTTAGGCTCTTCTAAAACCCTGCAGTGTAAGAGGAAGAACTGTGCTTTGGTTACAGGAGGAACGCAAGCCGAGTTTCTCCTGTAAGTATGGGGTCTTAAGGTATGACTTTGTAGAAGGAATGCGAAGCAGTTTTGATTTCTCAGTGCCGCTCAGCCTAGGGCATTGAGGCAATTTGCATGACATGTAGGACGTGAGAGAACAGATTACCTGGAGCTGTTGGAGTGCTGAGGAAATGTAGCTCTCCCAAGGAAGAGTGCAGTGTGTTGCCCTACACTTAGCATACACAGAGTGACTGGGAAAGGTATCCGGGCCTGGATGTTTCTTAGCAACCCAGTGGAGCCTGCCGGTACTCGGTGTTCTTGCACGGAATAGGGTGCCCAGGCGAGATCCTAGGTGTCTTGAAAAGCATAGTAACGTTAAAAGAAAGGAGAACTGCAACTCCTGTCTCAAGGAAACTTCTCCACGTGCTGCTTCAGCAGGGCTCTTCAAGGCTTTACCTTGAGGAAAGGACTCACGTCAAGTTTCCTTGTAGCTCTAGAGCGTCTCAGGAGGAGCTCCCACCCAGGCTATGAAAGCACCCTGTTGATTTAGAGAAAACTCGTTCCCTTCCCAGAGCCCTGCCTACAGTGACTAGAAACTCGTCCAAAACACTGGTATTTAGGTAGGTTCAAGGCGGCATGAATGGAGCTTTCAAAATGGGAAAGCAAGCCTTGTGCCATCAGGTCCCCGTTTCCAGTGAACACGCAGCCTACCTCCTTGTGATTTCTACCAAGTTAATATACACTCTAGAGACACACTGGTCCCTTCCCTGAATAACGTGTTCTTGGCACGGAGTTTTGCATGTAGCGAACTGCCTCTCCCAAGGAATGCTCTAGGTACGCTATAGGGGCTTAGCCTCTTCTAAAACCCTGCAGTGTAAGAGGAAGAACTGTGCTTTGGTTACAGCAGGAACGCAAGGCAACTTTCTCCTGTAAGTATGGGGTCTTAAGGTATGACTTTGTAGAAGGAATGTGAAAGAGTATTGGTTACTCAGTGCCACTCAGCCTAGGGCATTGAGGCAGATATGCATGACATGTAGACGTGAGACAACAGATTGCCTGGAGCTGTTGGAGTGTTGAGGAAATCTAGCTCTCCCAAGGAGGCGTGCAGTGTGTTGCCCTACCCTTAGCATATTGAGAGTGACTGGGAAAGGTTTCCGGGCCTGGATGTTTCTGAGCTTCCCAGTCGAGCATGCCGGTCCTCGGTGTTCTTGCAGGGAATAGGGTGCCCACGAGAGTTACTAGGTGTCTTCATAAGCGTACTAACGTTCAAAGAAAGCAGAACTGCAACTCATGTCTCCAGGAAACTGCTCCACGCTTCGGCTTCAGCAGGGCTCTTCAAGGCTTTACCTTGAGGAAACGACTCACGTCAAGTTTCCTTTGAGCTCTAGAGCTTCTAGGTGGAGCTCCCACCCAGGCTACGAAAGCACCCTGTTGATTTAGAGAAAACTCGTTCCCTTCCCACAGCCCTGCCTACAGTGACTAGAGACCCGTCCAAAACACTGGTATTTAGGTAGCTTCAAGGCAGCATGAATGGAGCTTTCAAAATGGGAAAGCAAGCCTTGTGCCATCAGGTCTCCGTTTCCAGGGAACACGCAGCCTACCCCCTTGTGATGTCTACCAAGTAAATATTCCCTCAAACTACACAATGGTCCCTTCCCTGAAGAATGTTTTCTTGGCACGGAGTTCTGCATGTAGCGAACTGCCTCTCCCAAGGAACGCTTTGGTAACGCTATCGGGGCTTAGGCTCTTCTAAAACCCTGCAGTGTAAGAGGAAGAACTGTGCTTTGGTTACAGGAGGAACGCAAGCCGAGTTTCTCCTCTAAGTATGGGGTCTTAAGGTATGACTTTGTAGAAGGAATGCGAAGCAGTTTTGATTTCTCAGTGCCGCTCAGCCTAGGGCATTGAGGCAATTTGCATGACATGTAGGACGTGAGAGAACAGATTACCTGGAGCTGTTGGAGTGCTGAGGAAATGTAGCTCTCCCAAGGAAGAGTGCAGTGTGTTGCCCTACACTTAGCATACACAGAGTGACTGGGAAAGGTATCCGGGCCTGGATGTTTCTTAGCAACCCAGTGGAGCCTGCCGGTACTCGGTGTTCTTGCACGGAATAGGGTGCCCAGGCGAGATCCTAGGTGTCTTGAAAAGCATAGTAACGTTAAAAGAAAGGAGAACTGCAACTCCTGTCTCAAGGAAACTTCTCCACGTGCTGCTTCAGCAGGGCTCTTCAAGGCTTTACCTTGAGGAAAGGACTCACGTCAAGTTTCCTTGTAGCTCTAGAGCGTCTCAGGAGGAGCTCCCACCCAGGCTATGAAAGCACCCTGTTGATTTAGAGAAAACTCGTTCCCTTCCCAGAGCCCTGCCTACAGTGACTAGAAACTCGTCCAAAACACTGGTATTTAGGTAGGTTCAAGGCGGCATGAATGGAGCTTTCAAAATGGGAAAGCAAGCCTTGTGCCATCAGGTCCCCGTTTCCAGTGAACACGCAGCCTACCTCCTTGTGATTTCTACCAAGTTAATATACACTCTAGAGACACACTGGTCCCTTCCCTGAATAACGTGTTCTTGGCACGGAGTTCTGCATGTAGCGAACTGCCTCTCCCAAGGAATGCTCTAGGTACGCTATAGGGGCTTAGCCTCTTCTAAAACCCTGCAGTGTAAGAGGAAGAACTGTGCTTTGGTTACAGCAGGAACGCAAGGCAACTTTCTCCTGTAAGTATGGGGTCTTAAGGTATGACTTTGTAGAAGGAATGTGAAAGAGTATTGGTTACTCAGTGCCACTCAGCCTAGGGCATTGAGGCAGATATGCATGACATGTAGACGTGAGACAACAGATTGCCTGGAGCTGTTGGAGTGTTGAGGAAATCTCGCTCTCCCAAGGAGGCGTGCAGTGTGTTGCCCTACCCTTAGCATATTGAGAGTGACTGGGAAAGGTTTCCGGGCCTGGATGTTTCTGAGCTTCCCAGTCGAGCATGCCGGTCCTCGGTGTTCTTGCAGGGAATAGGGTGCCCACGAGAGTTACTAGGTGTCTTCATAAGCGTACTAACGTTCAAAGAAAGCAGAACTGCAACTCATGTCTCCAGGAAACTGCTCCACGCTTCGGCTTCAGCAGGGCTCTTCAAGGCTTTACCTTGAGGAAACGACTCACGTCAAGTTTCCTTTGAGCTCTAGAGCTTCTAGGTGGAGCTCCCACCCAGGCTACGAAAGCACCCTGTTGATTTAGAGAAAACTCGTTCCCTTCCCACAGCCCTGCCTACAGTGACTAGAGACCCGTCCAAAACACTGGTATTTAGGTAGCTTCAAGGCAGCATGAATGGAGCTTTCAAAATGGGAAAGCAAGCCTTGTGCCATCAGGTCTCCGTTTCCAGGGAACACGCAGCCTACCCCCTTGTGATGTCTACCAAGTAAATATTCCCTCAAACTACACAATGGTCCCTTCCCTGAAGAATGTTTTCTTGGCACGGAGTTCTGCATGTAGCGAACTGCCTCTCCCAAGGAACGCTTTGGTAACGCTATCGGGGCTTAGGCTCTTCTAAAACCCTGCAGTGTAAGAGGAAGAACTGTGCTTTGGTTACAGGAGGAACGCAAGCCGAGTTTCTCCTCTAAGTATGGAGTCTTAAGGTATAACTTTGTAGAAGGAATGCGAAGCAGTTTTGATTTCTCAGTGCCGCTCAGCCTAGGGCATTGAGGCAATTTGCATGACATGTAGGACGTGAGAGAACAGATTACCTGGAGCTGTTGGAGTGCTGAGGAAATGTAGCTCTCCCAAGGAAGAGTGCAGTGTGTTGCCCTACACTTAGCATACACAGAGTGACTGGGAAAGGTATCCGGGCCTGGATGTTTCTTAGCAACCCAGTGGAGCCTGCCGGTACTCGGTGTTCTTGCACGGAATAGGGTGCCCAGGCGAGATCCTAGGTGTCTTGAAAAGCGTAGTAACGTTAAAAGAAAGGAGAACTGCAACTCCTGTCTCAAGGAAACTTCTCCACGTGCTGCTTCAGCATGGCTCTTCAAGGCTTAACTTGAGGAAAGGACTCACGTCAAGTTTCCTTGTAGCTCTAGAGCGTCTCAGGAGGAGCTCCCACCCAGGCTATGAAAGCACCCTGTTGATTTCGAGAAAACTCGTTCCCTTCCCAGAGCCCTGCCTACAGTGACTAGAAACTCGTCCAAAACACTGGTATTTAGGTAGGTTCAAGGCGGCATGAATGGAGCTTTCAAAATGGGAAAGCAAGCCTTGTGCCATCAGGTCTCCGTTTCCAGGGAACACGCAGCCTACCCCCTTGTGATGTCTACCAAGTAAATATTCCCTCAAACTACACAATGGTCCCTTCCCTGAAGAATGTTTTCTTGGCACGGAGTTCTGCATGTAGCGAACTGCCTCTCCCAAGGAACGCTTTGGTAACGCTATCGGGGCTTAGGCTCTTCTAAAACCCTGCAGTGTAAGAGGAAGAACTGTGCTTTGGTTACAGGAGGAACGCAAGCCGAGTTTCTCCTCTAAGTATGGGGTCTTCAGGTATGACTTTGTAGAAGGAATGCAAAGCAGTTTTGATTTCTCAGTGCCGCTCAGCCTAGGGCATTGAGGCAATTTGCATGACATGTAGGACGTGAGAGAACAGATTACCTGGAGCTGTTGGAGTGCTGAGGAAATGTAGCTCTCCCAAGGAAGAGTGCAGTGTGTTGCCCTACACTTAGCATACACAGAGTGACTGGGAAAGGTATCCGGGCCTGGATGTTTCTTAGCAACCCAGTGGAGCCTGCCGGTACTCGGTGTTCTTGCACGAAATAGGGTGCCCAGGCGAGATCCTAGGTGTCTTGAAAAGCGTAGTAACGTTAAAAGAAAGGAGAACTGCAACTCCTGTCTCAAGGAAACTTCTCCACGTGCCGCTTCAGCAGGGCTCTTCAAGGTTTTACCTTGAGGAAAGGACTCACGTCAAGTTTCCTTGTAGCTCTAGAGCGTCTCAGGAGGAGCTCCCACCCAGGCTACGAAAGCACCCTGTTGATTTCGAGAAAACTCGTTCCCTTCCCAGAGCCCTGCCTACAGTGACTAGAAACTCGTCCAAAACACTGGTATTTAGGTAGGTTCAAGGCGGCATGAATGGAGCTTTCAAAATGGGAAAGCAAGCCTTGTGCCATCAGGTCCCCGTTTCCAGTGAACACGCAGCCTACCTCCTTGTGATTTCTACCAAGTTAATATACACTCTAGTGACACACTGGTCCCTTCCCTGAATAACGTGTTCTTGGCACGGAGTTCTGCATGTAGCGAACTGCCTCTCCCAAGGAACGCTTTGGTAACGCTATCGGGGCTTAGGCTCTTCTAAAACCCTGCAGTGTAAGAGGAAGAACTGTGCTTTGGTTACAGCAGGAACGCAAGGCAACTTTCTCCTGTAAGTTTGGGGTCTTAAGGTATGACTTTGTAGAAGGAATGTGAAAGAGTATTGGTTTCTCAGTGCCGCTCAGCCTAGGGCATTGAGGCAGATATGCATGACATGTAGACGTGAGACAACAGATTGCCTGGAGCTGTTGGAGTGCTGAGGAAATCTAGCTCTCCCAAGGAGGCGTGCAGTGTGTTGCCCTACACTTAGCATATTGAGAGTGACTGGGAAAGGTTTCCGGGCCTGGATGTTTCTGAGCTTCCCAGTCGAGCATGCCGGTCCTCGGTGTTCTTGCAGGGAATAGGGTGCCCACGAGAGTTACTATGTGTCTTCATAAGCGTACTAACTTTCAAAGAAAGCAGAACTGCAACTCATGTCTCCAGGAAACTGCTCCACGCTTCGGCTTCAGCAGGGCTCTTCAAGGCTTTACCTTGAGGAAACGACTCACGTCAAGTTTCCTTTGAGCTCTAGAGCTTCTAGGTGGAGCTCCCACCCAGGCTACGAAAGCACCCTGTTGATTTAGAGAAAACTCGTTCCCTTCCCACAGCCCTGCCTACAGTGACTAGAGACCCGTCCAAAACACTGATATTTAGGTAGCTTCAAGGCAGCATGAATGGAGCTTTCAAAATGGGAAAGCAAGCCTTGTGCCATCAGGTCTCCGTTTCCAGGGAACACGCAGCCTACCCCCTTGTGATGTCTACCAAGTAAATATTCCCTCAAACTACACAATGGTCCCTTCCCTGAAGAATGTTTTCTTGGCCCGGAGTTCTGCATGTAGCGAACTGCCTCTCCCAAGGAACGCTTTGGTAACGCTATCGGGGCTTAGGCTCTTCTAAAGCCCTGCAGTGTAAGAGGAAGAACTGTGCTTTGGTTACAGGAGGAACGCAAGCCGAGTTTCTCCTGTAAGTATGGGGTCTTAAGGTATGACTTTGTAGAAGGAATGCGAAGCAGTTTTGATTTCTCAGTGCCGCTCAGCCTAGGGCATTGAGGCAATTTGCATGACATGTAGGACGTGAGAGAACAGATTACCTGGAGCTGTTGGAGTGCTGAGGAAATGTAGCTCTCCCAAGGAAGAGTGCAGTGTGTTGCCCTACACTTAGCATACACAGAGTGACTGGGAAAGGTATCCGGGCCTGGATGTTTCTTAGCAACCCAGTGGAGCCTGCCGGTACTCGGTGTTCTTGCACGGAATAGGGTGCCCAGGCGAGATCCTAGGTGTCTTGAAAAGCATAGTAACGTTAAAAGAAAGGAGAACTGCAACTCCTGTCTCAAGGAAACTTCTCCACGTGCTGCTTCAGCAGGGCTCTTCAAGGCTTTACCTTGAGGAAAGGACTCACGTCAAGTTTCCTTGTAGCTCTAGAGCGTCTCAGGAGGAGCTCCCACCCAGGCTATGAAAGCACCCTGTTGATTTAGAGAAAACTCGTTCCCTTCCCAGAGCCCTGCCTACAGTGACTAGAAACTCGTCCAAAACACTGGTATTTAGGTAGGTTCAAGGCGGCATGAATGGAGCTTTCAAAATGGGAAAGCAAGCCTTGTGCCATCAGGTCCCCGTTTCCAGTGAACACGCAGCCTACCTCCTTGTGATTTCTACCAAGTTAATATACACTCTAGAGACACACTGGTCCCTTCCCTGAATAACGTGTTCTTGGCACGGAGTTCTGCATGTAGCGAACTGCCTCTCCCAAGGAATGCTCTAGGTACGCTATAGGGGCTTAGCCTCTTCTAAAACCCTGCAGTGTAAGAGGAAGAACTGTGCTTTGGTTACAGCAGGAACGCAAGGCAACTTTCTCCTGTAAGTATGGGGTCTTAAGGTATGACTTTGTAGAAGGAATGTGAAAGAGTATTGGTTACTCAGTGCCACTCAGCCTAGGGCATTGAGGCAGATATGCATGACATGTAGACGTGAGACAACAGATTGCCTGGAGCTGTTGGAGTGTTGAGGAAATCTAGCTCTCCCAAGGAGGCGTGCAGTGTGTTGCCCTACCCTTAGCATATTGAGAGTGACTGGGAAAGGTTTCCGGGCCTGGATGTTTCTGAGCTTCCCAGTCGAGCATGCCGGTCCTCGGTGTTCTTGCAGGGAATAGGGTGCCCACGAGAGTTACTAGGTGTCTTCATAAGCGTACTAACGTTCAAAGAAAGCAGAACTGCAACTCATGTCTCCAGGAAACTGCTCCACGCTTCGGCTTCAGCAGGGCTCTTCAAGGCTTTACCTTGAGGAAACGACTCACGTCAAGTTTCCTTTGAGCTCTAGAGCTTCTAGGTGGAGCTCCCACCCAGGCTACGAAAGCACCCTGTTGATTTAGAGAAAACTCGTTCCCTTCCCACAGCCCTGCCTACAGTGACTAGAGACCCGTCCAAAACACTGGTATTTAGGTAGCTTCAAGGCAGCATGAATGGAGCTTTCAAAATGGGAAAGCAAGCCTTGTGCCATCAGGTCTCCGTTTCCAGGGAACACGCAGCCTACCCCCTTGTGATGTCTACCAAGTAAATATTCCCTCAAACTACACAATGGTCCCTTCCCTGAAGAATGTTTTCTTGGCACGGAGTTCTGCATGTAGCGAACTGCCTCTCCCAAGGAACGCTTTGGTAACGCTATCGGGGCTTAGGCTCTTCTAAAACCCTGCAGTGTAAGAGGAAGAACTGTGCTTTGGTTACAGGAGGAACGCAAGCCGAGTTTCTCCTCTAAGTATGGGGTCTTAAGGTATGACTTTGTAGAAGGAATGCGAAGCAGTTTTGATTTCTCAGTGCCGCTCAGCCTAGGGCATTGAGGCAATTTGCATGACATGTAGGACGTGAGAGAACAGATTACCTGGAGCTGTTGGAGTGCTGAGGAAATGTAGCTCTCCCAAGGAAGAGTGCAGTGTGTTGCCCTACACTTAGCATACACAGAGTGACTGGGAAAGGTATCCGGGCCTGGATGTTTCTTAGCAACCCAGTGGAGCCTGCCGGTACTCGGTGTTCTTGCACGGAATAGGGTGCCCAGGCGAGATCCTAGGTGTCTTGAAAAGCATAGTAACGTTAAAAGAAAGGAGAACTGCAACTCCTGTCTCAAGGAAACTTCTCCACGTGCTGCTTCAGCAGGGCTCTTCAAGGCTTTACCTTGAGGAAAGGACTCACGTCAAGTTTCCTTGTAGCTCTAGAGCGTCTCAGGAGGAGCTCCCACCCAGGCTATGAAAGCACCCTGTTGATTTCGAGAAAACTCGTTCCCTTCCCAGAGCCCTGCCTACAGTGACTAGAAACTCGTCCAAAACACTGGTATTTAGGTAGGTTCAAGGCGGCATGAATGGAGCTTTCAAAATGGGAAAGCAAGCCTTGTGCCATCAGGTCCCCGTTTCCAGTGAACACGCAGCCTACCTCCTTGTGATTTCTACCAAGTTAATATACACTCTAGAGACACACTGGTCCCTTCCCTGAATAACGTGTTCTTGGCACGGAGTTCTGCATGTAGCGAACTGCCTCTCCCAAGGAATGCTCTAGGTACGCTATAGGGGCTTAGCCTCTTCTAAAACCCTGCAGTGTAAGAGGAAGAACTGTGCTTTGGTTACAGCAGGAACGCAAGGCAACTTTCTCCTGTAAGTATGGGGTCTTAAGGTATGACTTTGTAGAAGGAATGTGAAAGAGTATTGGTTACTCAGTGCCACTCAGCCTAGGGCATTGAGGCAGATATGCATGACATGTAGACGTGAGACAACAGATTGCCTGGAGCTGTTGGAGTGTTGAGGAAATCTCGCTCTCCCAAGGAGGCGTGCAGTGTGTTGCCCTACCCTTAGCATATTGAGAGTGACTGGGAAAGGTTTCCGGGCCTGGATGTTTCTGAGCTTCCCAGTCGAGCATGCCGGTCCTCGGTGTTCTTGCAGGGAATAGGGTGCCCACGAGAGTTACTAGGTGTCTTCATAAGCGTACTAACGTTCAAAGAAAGCAGAACTGCAACTCATGTCTCCAGGAAACTGCTCCACGCTTCGGCTTCAGCAGGGCTCTTCAAGGCTTTACCTTGAGGAAACGACTCACGTCAAGTTTCCTTTGAGCTCTAGAGCTTCTAGGTGGAGCTCCCACCCAGGCTACGAAAGCACCCTGTTGATTTAGAGAAAACTCGTTCCCTTCCCACAGCCCTGCCTACAGTGACTAGAGACCCGTCCAAAACACTGGTATTTAGGTAGCTTCAAGGCAGCATGAATGGAGCTTTCAAAATGGGAAAGCAAGCCTTGTGCCATCAGGTCTCCGTTTCCAGGGAACACGCAGCCTACCCCCTTGTGATGTCTACCAAGTAAATATTCCCTCAAACTACACAATGGTCCCTTCCCTGAAGAATGTTTTCTTGGCACGGAGTTCTGCATGTAGCGAACTGCCTCTCCCAAGGAACGCTTTGGTAATGCTATCGGGGCTTAGGCTCTTCTAAAACCCTGCAGTGTAAGAGGAAGAACTGTGCTTTGGTTACAGGAGGAACGCAAGCCGAGTTTCTCCTCTAAGTATGGGGTCTTAAGGTATGACTTTGTAGAAGGAATGCGAAGCAGTTTTGATTTCTCAGTGCCGCTCAGCCTAGGGCATTGAGGCAATTTGCATGACATGTAGGACGTGAGAGAACAGATTACCTGGAGCTGTTGGAGTGCTGAGGAAATGTAGCTCTCCCAAGGAAGAGTGCAGTGTGTTGCCCTACACTTAGCATACACAGAGTGACTGGGAAAGGTATCCGGGCCTGGATGTTTCTTAGCAACCCAGTGGAGCCTGCCGGTACTCGGTGTTCTTGCACGGAATAGGGTGCCCAGGCGAGATCCTAGGTGTCTTGAAAAGCGTAGTAACGTTAAAAGAAAGGAGAACTGCAACTCCTGTCTCAAGGAAACTTCTCCACGTGCTGCTTCAGCATGGCTCTTCAAGGCTTAACTTGAGGAAAGGACTCACGTCAAGTTTCCTTGTAGCTCTAGAGCGTCTCAGGAGGAGCTCCCACCCAGGCTATGAAAGCACCCTGTTGATTTAGAGAAAACTCGTTCCCTTCCCAGAGCCCTGCCTACAGTGACTAGAAACTCGTCCAAAACACTGGTATTTAGGTAGGTCCAAGGCGGCATGAATGGAGCTTTCAAAATGGGAAAGCAAGCCTTGTGCCATCAGGTCTCCGTTTCCAGGGAACACGCAGCCTACCCCCTTGTGATGTCTACCAAGTAAATATTCCCTCAAACTACACAATGGTCCCTTCCCTGAAGAATGTTTTCTTGGCACGGAGTTCTGCATGTAGCGAACTGCCTCTCCCAAGGAACGCTTTGGTAACGCTATCGGGGCTTAGGCTCTTCTAAAACCCTGCAGTGTAAGAGGAAGAACTGTGCTTTGGTTACAGGAGGAACGCAAGCCGAGTTTCTCCTCTAAGTATGGGGTCTTCAGGTATGACTTTGTAGAAGGAATGCAAAGCAGTTTTGATTTCTCAGTGCCGCTCAGCCTAGGGCATTGAGGCAATTTGCATGACATGTAGGACGTGAGAGAACAGATTACCTGGAGCTGTTGGAGTGCTGAGGAAATGTAGCTCTCCCAAGGAAGAGTGCAGTGTGTTGCCCTACACTTAGCATACACAGAGTGACTGGGAAAGGTATCCGGGCCTGGATGTTTCTTAGCAACCCAGTGGAGCCTGCCGGTACTCGGTGTTCTTGCACGAAATAGGGTGCCCAGGCGAGATCCTAGGTGTCTTGAAAAGCGTAGTAACGTTAAAAGAAAGGAGAACTGCAACTCCTGTCTCAAGGAAACTTCTCCACGTGCCGCTTCAGCAGGGCTCTTCAAGGCTTTACCTTGAGGAAAGGACTCACGTCAAGTTTCCTTGTAGCTCTAGAGCGTCTCAGGAGGAGCTCCCACCCAGGCTACGAAAGCACCCTGTTGATTTCGAGAAAACTCGTTCCCTTCCCAGAGCCCTGCCTACAGTGACTAGAAACTCGTCCAAAACACTGGTATTTAGGTAGGTTCAAGGCGGCATGAATGGAGCTTTCAAAATGGGAAAGCAAGCCTTGTGCCATCAGGTCCCCGTTTCCAGTGAACACGCAGCCTACCTCCTTGTGATTTCTACCAAGTTAATATACACTCTAGTGACACACTGGTCCCTTCCCTGAATAACGTGTTCTTGGCACGGAGTTCTGCATGTAGCGAACTGCCTCTCCCAAGGAACGCTTTGGTAACGCTATCGGGGCTTAGGCTCTTCTAAAACCCTGCAGTGTAAGAGGAAGAACTGTGCTTTGGTTACAGCAGGAACGCAAGGCAACTTTCTCCTGTAAGTTTGGGGTCTTAAGGTATGACTTTGTAGAAGGAATGTGAAAGAGTATTGGTTTCTCAGTGCCGCTCAGCCTAGGGCATTGAGGCAGATATGCATGACATGTAGACGTGAGACAACAGATTGCCTGGAGCTGTTGGAGTGCTGAGGAAATCTAGCTCTCCCAAGGAGGCGTGCAGTGTGTTGCCCTACACTTAGCATATTGAGAGTGACTGGGAAAGGTTTCCGGGCCTGGATGTTTCTGAGCTTCCCAGTCGAGCATGCCGGTCCTCGGTGTTCTTGCAGGGAATAGGGTGCCCACGAGAGTTACTATGTGTCTTCATAAGCGTACTAACGTTCAAAGAAAGCAGAACTGCAACTCATGTCTCCAGGAAACTGCTCCACGCTTCGGCTTCAGCAGGGCTCTTCAAGGCTTTACCTTGAGGAAACGACTCACGTCAAGTTTCCTTTGAGCTCTAGAGCTTCTAGGTGGAGCTCCCACCCAGGCTACGAAAGCACCCTGTTGATTTAGAGAAAACTCGTTCCCTTCCCACAGCCCTGCCTACAGTGACTAGAGACCCGTCCAAAACACTGGTATTTAGGTAGCTTCAAGGCAGCATGAATGGAGCTTTCAAAATGGGAAAGCAAGCCTTGTGCCATCAGGTCTCCGTTTCCAGGGAACACGCAGCCTACCCCCTTGTGATGTCTACCAAGTAAATATTCCCTCAAACTACACAATGGTCCCTTCCCTGAAGAATGTTTTCTTGGCACGGAGTTCTGCATGTAGCGAACTGCCTCTCCCAAGGAACGCTTTGGTAACGCTATCGGGGCTTAGGCTCTTCTAAAACCCTGCAGTGTAAGAGGAAGAACTGTGCTTTGGTTACAGGAGGAACGCAAGCCGAGTTTCTCCTGTAAGTATGGGGTCTTAAGGTATGACTTTGTAGAAGGAATGCGAAGCAGTTTTGATTTCTCAGTGCCGCTCAGCCTAGGGCATTGAGGCAATTTGCATGACATGTAGGACGTGAGAGAACAGATTACCTGGAGCTGTTGGAGTGCTGAGGAAATGTAGCTCTCCCAAGGAAGAGTGCAGTGTGTTGCCCTACACTTAGCATACACAGAGTGACTGGGAAAGGTATCCGGGCCTGGATGTTTCTTAGCAACCCAGTGGAGCCTGCCGGTACTTGGTGTTCTTGCACGGAATAGGGTGCCCAGGCGAGATCCTAGGTGTCTTGAAAAGCATAGTAACGTTAAAAGAAAGGAGAACTGCAACTCCTGTCTCAAGGAAACTTCTCCACGTGCTGCTTCAGCAGGGCTCTTCAAGGCTTTACCTTGAGGAAAGGACTCACGTCAAGTTTCCTTGTAGCTCTAGAGCGTCTCAGGAGGAGCTCCCACCCAGGCTATGAAAGCACCCTGTTGATTTAGAGAAAACTCGTTCCCTTCCCAGAGCCCTGCCTACAGTGACTAGAAACTCGTCCAAAACACTGGTATTTAGGTAGGTTCAAGGCGGCATGAATGGAGCTTTCAAAATGGGAAAGCAAGCCTTGTGCCATCAGGTCCCCGTTTCCAGTGAACACGCAGCCTACCTCCTTGTGATTTCTACCAAGTTAATATACACTCTAGAGACACACTGGTCCCTTCCCTGAATAACGTGTTCTTGGCACGGAGTTCTGCATGTAGCGAACTGCCTCTCCCAAGGAATGCTCTAGGTACGCTATAGGGGCTTAGCCTCTTCTAAAACCCTGCAGTGTAAGAGGAACAACTGTGCTTTGGTTACAGCAGGAACGCAAGGCAACTTTCTCCTGTAAGTATGGGGTCTTAAGGTATGACTTTGTAGAAGGAATGTGAAAGAGTATTGGTTACTCAGTGCCACTCAGCCTAGGGCATTGAGGCAGATATGCATGACATGTAGACGTGAGACAACAGATTGCCTGGAGCTGTTGGTGTGTTGAGGAAATCTCGCTCTCCCAAGGAGGCGTGCAGTGTGTTGCCCTACCCTTAGCATATTGAGAGTGACTGGGAAAGGTTTCCGGGCCTGGATGTTTCTGAGCTTCCCAGTCGAGCATGCCGGTCCTCGGTGTTCTTGCAGGGAATAGGGTGCCCACGAGAGTTACTAGGTGTCTTCATAAGCGTACTAACGTTCAAAGAAAGCAGAACTGCAACTCATGTCTCCAGGAAACTGCTCCACGCTTCGGCTTCAGCAGGGCTCTTCAAGGCTTTACCTTGAGGAAACGACTCACGTCAAGTTTCCTTTGAGCTCTAGAGCTTCTAGGTGGAGCTCCCACCCAGGCTACGAAAGCACCCTGTTGATTTAGAGAAAACTCGTTCCCTTCCCACAGCCCTGCCTACAGTGACTAGAGACCCGTCCAAAACACTGGTATTTAGGTAGCTTCAAGGCAGCATGAATGGAGCTTTCAAAATGGGAAAGCAAGACTTGTGCCATCAGGTCTCCGTTTCCAGGGAACACGCAGCCTACCCCCTTGTGATGTCTACCAAGTAAATATTCCCTCAAACTACACAATGGTCCCTTCCCTGAAGAATGTTTTCTTGGCACGGAGTTCTGCATGTAGCGAACTGCCTCTCCCAAGGAACGCTTTGGTAACGCTATCGGGGCTTAGGCTCTTCTAAAACCCTGCAGTGTAAGAGGAAGAACTGTGCTTTGGTTACAGGAGGAACGCAAGCCGAGTTTCTCCTCTAAGTATGGGGTCTTAAGGTATGACTTTGTAGAAGGAATGCAAAGCAGTTTTGATTTCTCAGTGCCGCTCAGCCTAGGGCATTGAGGGAATTTGCATGACATGTAGGACGTGAGAGAACAGATTACCTGGAGCTGTTGGAGTGCTGAGGAAATGTAGCTCTCCCAAGGAAGAGTGCAGTGTGTTGCCCTACACTTAGCATACACAGAGTGACTGGGAAAGGTATCCGGGCCTGGATGTTTCTTAGCAACCCAGTGGAGCCTGCCGGTACTCGGTGTTCTTGCACGGAATAGGGTGCCCAGGCGAGATCCTAGGTGTCTTGAAAAGCGTAGTAACGTTAAAAGAAAGGAGAACTGCAACTCCTGTCTCAAGGAAACTTCTCCACGTGCCGCTTCAGCAGGGCTCTTCAAGGCTTTACCTTGAGGAAAGGACTCACGTCAAGTTTCCTTGTAGCTCTAGAGCGTCTCAGGAGGAGCTCCCACCCAGGCTATGAAAGCACCCTGTTGATTTAGAGAAAACTCGTTCCCTTCCCAGAGCCCTGCCTACAGTGACTAGAAACTCGTCCAAAACACTGGTATTTAGGTAGGTTCAAGGCGGCATGAATGGAGCTTTCAAAATGGGAAAGCAAGCCTTGTGCCATCAGGTCTCCGTTTCCAGGGAACACGCAGCCTACCCCCTTGTGATGTCTACCAAGTAAATATTCCCTCAAACTACACAATGGTCCCTTCCCTGAAGAATGTTTTCTTGGCACGGAGTTCTGCATGTAGCGAACTGCCTCTCCCAAGGAACGCTTTGGTAACGCTATCGGGGCTTAGGCTCTTCTAAAACCCTGCAGTGTAAGAGGAAGAACTGTGCTTTGGTTACAGGAGGAACGCAAGCCGAGTTTCTCCTCTAAGTATGGGGTCTTAAGGTATGACTTTGTAGAAGGAATGCAAAGCAGTTTTGATTTCTCAGTGCCGCTCAGCCTAGGGCATTGAGGCAATTTGCATGACATGTAGGACGTGAGAGAACAGATTACCTGGAGCTGTTGGAGTGCTGAGGAAATGTAGCTCTCCCAAGGAAGAGTGCAGTGTGTTGCCCTACACTTAGCATACACAGAGTGACTGGGAAAGGTATCCGGGCCTGGATGTTTCTTAGCAACCCAGTGGAGCCTGCCGGTACTCGGTGTTCTTGCACGGAATAGGGTGCCCAGGCGAGATCCTAGGTGTCTTGAAAAGCGTAGTAACGTTAAAAGAAAGGAGAACTGCAACTCCTGTCTCAAGGAAACTTCTCCACGTGCTGCTTCAGCAGGGCTCTTCAAGGCTTTACCTTGAGGAAAGGACTCACGTCAAGTTTCCTTGTAGCTCTAGAGCGTCTCAGGAGGAGCTCCCACCCAGTCTACGAAAGCACCCTGTTGATTTCGAGAAAACTCGTTCCCTTCCCAGAGCCCTGCCTACAGTGACTAGAAACTCGTCCAAAACACTGGTATTTAGGTAGGTTCAAGGCGGCATGAATGGAGCTTTCAAAATGGGAAAGCAAGCCTTGTGCCATCAGGTCCCCGTTTCCAGTGAACACGCAGCCTACCTCCCTGTGATTTCTACCAAGTTAATATACACTCTAGAGACACACTGGTCCCTTCCCTGAATAACGTGTTCTTGGCACGGAGTTCTGCATGTAGCGAACTGCCTCTCCCAAGGAATGCTCTAGGTACGCTATAGGGGCTTAGCCTCTTCTAAAACCCTGCAGTGTAAGAGGAAGAACTGTGCTTTGGTTACAGCAGGAACGCAAGGCAACTTTCTCCTGTAAGTATGGGGTCTTAAGGTATGACTTTGTAGAAGGAATGTGAAAGAGTATTGGTTACTCAGTGCCACTCAGCCTAGGGCATTGAGGCAGATATGCATGACATGTAGACGTGAGACAACAGATTGCCTGGAGCTGTTGGAGTGTTGAGGAAATCTAGCTCTCCCAAGGAGGCGTGCAGTGTGTTGCCCTACCCTTAGCATATTGAGAGTGACTGGGAAAGGTTTCCGGGCCTAGATGTTTCTGAGCTTCCCAGTCGAGCATGCCGGTCCTCGGTGTTCTTGCAGGGAATAGGGTGCCCACGAGAGTTACTAGGTGTCTTCATAAGCGTACTAACAATCAAAGAAAGCAGAACTGCAACTCATGTCTCCAGGAAACTGCTCCACGCTTTGGCTTCAGCAGGGCTCTTCAAGGCTTTACCTTGAGGAAACGACTCACGTCAAGTTTCCTTTGAGCTCTAGAGCGTCTCAGGTGGAGCTCCCACCCAGGCTACGAAAGCACCCTGTTGATTTAGAGAAAACTCGTTCCCTTCCCAGAGCCCTGCCTTCAGTGACTAGAGACCCGTCCAAAACACTGGTATTTAGGTAGCTTCAAGGCAGCATGAATGGAGCTTTCAAAATGGGAAAGCAAGCCTTGTGCCATCAGGTCCCCGTTTCCAGTGAACACGCAGCCTACCTCCTTGTGATTTCTACCAAGTTAATATACACTCTAGAGACACACTGGTCCCTTCCCTGAATAACGTGTTCTTGGCACGGAGTTCTGCATGTAGCGAACTGCCTCTCCCAAGGAACGCTTTGGTAACGCTATCGGGGCTTAGGCTCTTCTAAAACCCTGCAGTGTAAGAGGAAGAACTGTGCTTTGGTTACAGGAGGAACGCAAGCCGAGTTTCTCCTGTAAGTATGGGGTCTTAAGGTATGACTTTGTAGAAGGAATGCGAAGCAGTTTTGATTTCTCAGTGCCGCTCAGCCTAGGGCATTGAGGCAATTTGCATGACATGTAGGACGTGAGAGAACAGATTACCTGGAGCTGTTGGAGTGCTGAGGAAATGTAGCTCTCCCAAGGAAGAGTGCAGTGTGTTGCCCTACACTTAGCATACACAGAGTGACTGGGAAAGGTATCCGGGCCTGGATGTTTCTTAGCAACCCAGTGGAGCCTGCCGGTACTCGGTGTTCTTGCACGGAATAGGGTGCCCAGGCGAGATCCTAGGTGTCTTGAAAAGCGTACTAATGTTAAAAGAAAGGAGAACTGCAACTCCTGTCTCAAGGAAACTTCTCCACGTTCCGCTTCAGCAGGGCTCTTCAAGGCTTTACCTTGAGGAAAGGACTCACGTCAAGTTTCCTTGTAGCTCTAGAGCGTCTCAGGAGGAGCTCCCAACCAGGCTATGAAAGCACCCTGTTGATTTCGAGAAAACTCGTTCCCTTCCCAGAGCCCTGCCTACAGTGACTAGAGACCCGTCCAAAACACTGGTATTTAGGTAGCTTCAAGGCAGCATGAATGGAGCTTTCAAAATGGGAAAGCAAGCCTTGTGCCATCAGGTCTCCGTTTCCAGTGAGCACGCAGCCTACACCCTTGTGATGTCTACCAAGTAAATATTCCCTCAAACTACACAATGGTCCCTTCCCTGAAGAATGTTTTCTTGGCACGGAGTTCTGCATGTAGCGAACTGCCTCTCCCAAGGAACGCTTTGGTAACGCTATCGGGGCTTAGGCTCTTCTAAAACCCTGCAGTGTAAGAGGAAGAACTGTGCTTTGGTTACAGCAGGAACGCAAGGCAACTTTCTCCTGTAAGTATGGGGTCTTAAGGTATGACTTTGTAGAAGGAATGTGAAAGAGTATTGGTTTCTCAGTGCCGCTCAGCCTAGGGCACTGAGGCAGATATGCATGACATGTAGACGTGAGACAACAGATTGCCTGGAGCTGTTGGAGTGCTGAGGAAATCTAGCTCTTCCAAGGAGGCGTGCAGTGTGTTGCCTTACACTTAGCATATTGAGAGTGACTGGGAAAGGTTTCCGGGCCTGGATGTTTCTGAGCTTCCCAGTCGAGCATGCCGGTCCTCGGTGTTCGTGCAGGGAATAGGGTGCCCACGAGAGTTACTAGGTGTCTTCAAAAGCGTACTAACATTCAAAGAAAGCAGAACTGCAACTCATGTCTCCAGGAAGCTGTTCCACGCTTCGGCTTCAGCAGGGCTCTTCAAGGCTTTACCTTGAGGAAACGACTCACGTCAAGTTTCCTTTCAGCTCTAGAGCGTCTCAGGTGGAGCTCCCACCCAGGCTACGAAAGCACCCTGTTGATTTAGAGAAAACTTGTTCCCTTCCCAGAGCCCTGCCTACAGTGACTAGAGACCCGTCCAAAACACTGGTATTTAGGTAGCTTCAAGGCAGCATGAATGGAGCTTTCAAAATGGGAAAGCAAGCCTTGTGCCATCATGTCTCCGTTTCCAGTGAGCACGCAGCCTACCCCCTTGTGATGTCTACCAAGTAAATATTCCCTCAAACTGCACAATGGTCCCTTCCCTGAAGAATGTTTTCTTGGCACGGAGTTCTGCATGTAGCGAACTGCCTCTCCCAAGGAACGCTTTGGTAACGCTATCGGGGCTTAGGCTCTTCTAAAACCCGGCAGTGTAAGAGGAAGAACTGTGCTTTGGTTACAGGAGGAACGCAAGCCGAGTTTCTCCTGTAAGTATGGGGTCTTAAGGTATGACTTTGTAGAAGGAATGCGAAGCAGTTTTGATTTCTCAGTGCCGCTCAGCCTAGGGCATTGAGGGAATTTGCATGACATGTAGGACATGAGAGAACAGATTACTTGGAGCTGTTGGAGTGCTGAGGAAATGTAGCTCTCCCAAGGAAGAGTGCAGTGTGTTGCCCTACACTTAGCATACACAGAGTGACTGGGAAAGGTATCCGGGCCTGGATGTTTTTTAGCAACCCAGTGGAGCCTGCCGGTACTCGGTGTTCTTGCACGGAATAGGGTGCCCAGGCGAGATCCTAGGTGTCTTGAAAAGCGTAGTAACGTTAAAAGAAAGGAGAACTGCAACTCATGTCTCAAGGAAACTTCTCCACGTGCCGCTTCAGCAGGGCTCTTCAAGGCTTTACCTTGAGGAAAGGACTCACGTCAAGTTTCCTTGTAGCTCTAGAGCATCTCAGGAGGAGCTCCCACCCAGGCTATGAAAGCACCCTGTTGATTTAGAGAAAACTCGTTCCCTTCCCAGAGCCCTGCCTACAGTGACTAGAAACTCGTCCAAAACACTGGTATTTAGGTAGGTTCAAGGCGGCATGAATGGAGCTTTCAAAATGGGAAAGCAAGCCTTGTGCCATCAGGTCCCCGTTTCCAGTGAACACGCAGCCTACCTCCCTGTGATTTCTACCAAGTTAATATACATTCTAGCGACACACTGGTCCCTTCCCTGAATAACGTGTTCTTGGCATGGAGTTCTGCATGTAGCGAACTGCCTCTCCCAAGGAATGCTCTAGGTACGCTATAGGGGCTTAGCCTCTTCTAAAACCCTGCAGTGTAAGAGGAAGAACTGTGCTTTGGTTACAGCAGGAACGCAAGGCAACTTTCTCCTGTAAGTATGGGGTCTTAAGGTATGACTTTGTAGAAGGAATGTGAAAGAGTATTGGTTTCTCAGTGCCACTCAGCCTAGGGCATTGAGGAAATTTGCATGACATGTAGGACGTGAGAGAACAGATTACCTGGAACTGTTGGAGTGCTGAGGAAATGTAGCTCTCCCAAGGAAGAGTGCAGTGTGTTGCCCTACATTTAGCATACACAGAGTGACTGGGAAAGGTTTCCGGGCCTGGATATTTCTTAGCAACCCAGTGGAGCCTGCCGGTACTCGGTGTTCTTGCACGGAATAGGGTGCCCAGGCGAGATCCTAGGTGTCTTGAAAAGCGTAGTAACGTTAAAAGAAAGGAGAACTGCAACTCCTGTCTCAAGGAAACTTCTCCACGTTCCGCTTCAGCAGGGCTCTTCAAGGCTTTACCTTGAGGAAAGGACTCACGTCAAGTTTCCTTGAGGCTCTAGAGCGTCTCAGGAGGAGCTCCCACCCAGGCTATGAAAGCACCCTGTTGATTTAGAGAAAACTCGTTCCCTTCCCAGAGCCCTGCCTACAGTGACTAGAAACTCGTCCAAAACTCTGGTATTTAGGTAGGTTCAAGGCGGCATGAATGGAGCTTTCAAAATGGGAAAGCAAGCCTTGTGCCATCAGGTCTCCGTTTCCAGTGAGCACGCAGCCTACCCCCTTGTGATGTCTACCAAGTAAATATTCCCTCAAACTACACAATGGTCCCTTCCCTGAAGAATGTTTTCTTGGCACGGAGTTCTGCATGTAGCGAACTGCCTCTCCCAAGGAACGCTTTGGTAACGCTATCGGGGCTTAGGCTCTTCTAAAACCCTGCAGTGTAAGAGGAAGAACTGTGCTTTGGTTACAGGAGGAACGCAAGCCGAGTTTCTCCTGTAAGTATGGGGTCTTAAGGTATGACTTTGTAGAAGGAATGCGAAGCAGTTTTGATTTCTCAGTGCCGCTCAGCCTAGGGCACTGAGGCAGATATGCATGACATGTAGACGTGAGACAACACATTGCCTGGAGCTGTTGGAGTGCTGAGGAAATGTAGCTCTCCCAAGGAAGAGTGCAGTGTGTTGCCCTACACTTAGCATACACAGAGTGACTGGGAAAGGTATCCGGGCCTGGATGTTTCTTAGCAACCCAGTGGAGCCTGCCGGTACTCGGTGTTCTTGCACGGAATAGGGTCCCCAGGCGAGATCCTAGGTGTCTTGAAAAGCGTACTAATGTTAAAAGAAAGGAGAACTGCAACTCATGTCTCAAGGAAACTTCTCTACGTGCCGCTTCAGCAGGGCTCTTCAAGGCTTTACCTTGAGGAAAGGACTCACGTCAAGTTTCCTTGAGGCTCTAGAGCGTCTCAGGAGGAGCTCCCACCCAGGCTATGAAAGCACCCTGTTGATTTAGAGAAAACTCGTTCCCTTCCCAGAGCCGTGCCTACAGTGACTAGAAACTCGTCCAAAACTCTGGTATTTAGGTAGGTTCAAGGCGGCATGAATGGAGCTTTCAAAGTGGGAAAGCAAGCCTTGTGCCATCAGGTCTCCGTTTCCAGTGAGCACGCAGCCTACCCCCTTGTGATGTCTACCAAGTAAATATTCCCTCAAACTACACAATGGTCCCTTCCCTGAAGAATGTTTTCTTGGCACGGAGTTCTGCATGTAGCGAACTGCCTCTCCCAAGGAACGCTTTGGTAACGCTTTCGGTGCTTAGGCTCTTCTAAATCCCTGCAGTGTAAGAGGAAGAACTGTGCTTTGGTTACAGGAGGAATGCAAGCCAACTTTCTCCTGTAAGTATGGGGTCTTAAGGTATGACTTTGTAGAAGGAATGTGAAACAGTATTGGTTACTCAGTGCCGCTCAGCCTAGGGCATTGAGGCAGATATGCATGACATGTAGACGTGAGACAACAGATTGCCTGGAGCTGTTGGAGTGCTGAGGAAATCTAGCTCTCCCAAGGAGGCGTGCAGTGTGTTGCCCTACCCTTAGCATATTGAGAGTGACTGGGAAAGGTTTCCGGGCCTGGATGTTTCTGAGCTTCCCAGTCGAGCATGCCGGTCCTCGGTGTTCTTGCAGGGAATAGGGTGCCCACGAGAGTTACTAGGTGTCTTCATAAGCGTACTAAAGTTCAAAGAAAGCAGAACTGCAACTCATGTCTCCAGGAAACTGCTCCACGCTTCGGCTTCAGCAGGGCCCTTCAAGGCTTTACCTTGAGGAAACGACTCACGTCCAGTTTCCTTTGAGCTCTAGAGCGTCTCAGTTGGAGCTCCCACCCAGGCTACGAAAGCACCCTGTTGATTTAGAGAAAACTCGTTCCCTTCCCAGAGCCCTGCCTACAGTGACTAGAGACCCGTCCAAAACACTGGTATTTAGGTAGCTTCAAGGCAGCATGAATGGAGCTTTCAAAATGGGAAAGCAAGCCTTGTGCCATCAGGTCTCCGTTTCCAGGGAACACGCAGCCTACCCCCTTGTGATGTCTACCAAGTAAATATTCCCTCAAACTACACAATGGTCCCTTCCCTGAAGAATGTTTTCTTGGCACGGAGTTCTGCATGTAGCGAACTGCCTCTCCCAAGGAACGCTTTGGTAACGCTATCGGGGCTTAGGCTCTTCTAAAACCCTGCAGTGTAAGAGGAAGAACTGTGCTTTGGTTACAGGAGGAACGCAAGCCGAGTTTCTCCTGTAAGTACGGGGTCTTAAGGTATGACTTTGTAGAAGGAATGTGAAGCAGTTTTGATTTCTCAGTGCCGCTCAGCCTAGGGCATTGAGGGAATTTGCATGACATGTAGGACGTGAGAGAACAGATTACCTGGAGCTGTTGGAGTGCTGAGGAAATGTAGCTCTCCCAAGGAAGAGTGCAGTGTGTTGCCCTACACTTAGCATACACAGAGTGACTGGGAAAGGTATCCGGGCCTGGCTGTTTCTTAGCAACCCAGTGGAGCCTGCCGGTACTCGGTGTTCTTGCACGGAATAGGGTGCCCAGGCGAGATCCTAGGTGTCTTGAAAAGCGTAGTAACGTTAAAAGAAAGGAGAACTGCAACTCATGTCTCAAGGAAACTTCTCCACGTGCCGCTTCAGCAGGGCTCTTCAAGGCTTTACCTTGAGGAAAGGACTCACGTCAAGTTTCCTTGTAGCTCTAGAGCGTCTCAGGAGGAGCTCCCACCCAGGCTACGAAAGCACCCTGTTGATTTAGAGAAAACTCGTTCCCTTCCCAGAGCCCTGCCTACAGTGACTAGAAACTCGTCCAAAACACTGGTATTTAGGTAGGTTCAAGGCGGCATGAATGGAGCTTTCAAAATGGGAAAGCAAGCCTTGTGCCATCAGGTCCCCGTTTCCAGTGAACACGCAGCCTACCTCCTTGTGATTTCTACCAAGTTAATATACACTCTAGTGACACACTGGTCCCTTCCCTGAATAACGTGTTCTTGGCACGGAGTTCTGCATGTAGCGAACTGCCTCTCCCAAGGAATGCTCTAGGTACGCTATAGGGGCTTAGCCTCTTCTAAACCCTGCAGTGTAAGAGGAAGAACTGTGCTTTGGTTACAGCAGGAACGCAAGCCAACTTTCTCCTGTAAGTATGGGGTCGTAAGGTATGACTTTGTAGAAGGAATGTGAAAGAGTATTGGTTTCTCAGTGCCGCTCAGCCTAGGGCACTGAGGCAGATATGCATGACATGTAGATGTGAGACAACAGATTGCCTGGAGCTGTTGGAGTGCTGAGGAAATCTAGCTCTCCCAAGGAGGCGTGCAGTGTGTTGCCCTACACTTAGCATATTGAGAGTGACTGGGAAAGGTTTCCGGGCCTGGATGTTTCTGAGCTTCCCAGTCGAGCATGCCGGTCCTCGGTGTTCGTGCAGGTAATAGTGTGCCCACGAGAGTTACTAGGTGTCTTCATAAGCGTACTAACGTTCAAAGAAAGCAGAACTGCAACTCATGTCTCCAGGAAACTGCTCCACGCTTCGGCTTCAGCAGGGCCCTTCAAGGCTTTACCTTGAGGAAACGACTCACGTCAAGTTTCCTTTGAGCTCTAGAGCGTCTCAGTTGGAGCTCCCACCCAGGCTACGAAAGCACCCTGTTGATTTAGAGAAAACTCGTTCCCTTCCCACAGCCCTGCCTACAGTGACTAGAGACCCGTCCAAAACACTGGTATTTAGGTAGCTTCAAGGCAGCATGAATGGAGCTTTCAAAATGGGAAAGCAAGCCTTGTGCCATCAGGTCTCCGTTTCCAGTGAGCACGCAGCCTACCCCCTTGTGATTTCTACCAAGTAAATATTCCCTCAAACTACACAATGGTCCCTTCCCTGAAGAATGTTTTCTTGGCACGGAGTTCTGCATGTAGCGAACTGCCTCTCCCAAGGAACGCTTTGGTAACGCTATCGGGGCTTAGGCTCTTCTAAAACCCTGCAGTGTAAGAGGAAGAACTGTGCTTTGGTTACAGGAGGAACGCAAGCCGAGTTTCTCCTGTAAGTATGGGGTCTTAAGGTATGACTTTGTAGAAGGAATGCGAAGCAGTTTTGATTTCTCAGTGCCGCTCAGCCTAGGGCATTGAGGCAATTTGCATGACATGTAGGACATGAGAGAACAGATTACCTGGAGCTGTTGGAGTGCTGAGGAAATGTAGCTCTCCCAAGGAAGAGTGCAGTGTGTTGCCCTACACTTAGCATACACAGAGTGACTGGGAAAGGTATCCGGGCCTGGATGTTTCTTAGCAACCCAGTGGAGCCTGCCGGTACTCGGTGTTCTTGCACGGAATAGGGTGCCGAGGCGAGATCCTAGGTGTCTTGAAAAGCGTACTAATGTTAAAAGAAAGGAGAACTGCAACTCATGTCTCAAGGAAACTTCTCCACGTTCCGCTTCAGCAGGACTCTTCAAGGCTTTACTTTGAGGAAAGGACTCACGTCAAGTTTCCTTGAGGCTCTAGAGCGTCTCAGGAGGAACTCCCACCCAGGCTATGAAAGCACCCTGTTGATTTAGAGAAAACTCGTTCCCTTCCCAGAGCCCTGCCTACAGTGACTAGAAACTCGTCCAAAACACTGGTATTTAGGTAGGTCCAAGGCGGCATGAATGGAGCTTTCAAAATGGGAAAGCAAGCCTTGTGCCATCAGGTCTCCGTTTCCAGTGAGCACGCAGCCTACCCCCTTGTGATTTCTACCAAGTAAATATTCCCTCAAACTACACAATGGTCCCTTCCCTGAAGAATGTTTTCTTGGCACGGAGTTCTGCATGTAGCGAACTGCCTCTCCCAAGGAACGCTTTGGTAACGCTATCGGGGCTTAGGCTCTTCTAAAACCCTGCAGTGTAAGAGGAAGAACTGTGCTTTGGTTACAGGAGGAACGCAAGCCGAGTTTCTCCTGTAAGTATGGGGTCTTAAGGTATGACTTTGTAGAAGGAATGCGAAGCAGTTTTGATTTCTCAGTGCCGCTCAGCCTAGGGCATTGAGGCAATTTGCATGACATGTAGGACGTGAGAGAACAGATTACCTGGAGCTGTTGGAGTGCTGAGGAAATGTAGCTCTCCCAAGGAAGAGTGCAGTGTGTTGCCCTACACTTAGCATACACAGAGTGACTGGGAAAGGTATCCGGGCCTGGATGTTTCTTAGCAACCCAGTGGAGCCTGCCGGTACTCGGTGTTCTTGCACGGAATAGGGTGCCCAGGCGAGATCCTAGGTGTCTTGAAAAGCGTACTAACGTTCAAAGAAAGCAGAACTGCAACTCGTGTCTCCAGGAAACTGCTCCACGTGCCGCTTCAGCAGGGCTCTTCAAGGCTTTACCTTGAGGAAAGGACTCACGTCAAGTTTCCTTGTAGCTCTAGAGCGTCTCAGGAGGAGCTCCCACCCAGGCTATGAAAGCACCCTGTTGATTTCGAGAAAACTCGTTCCCTTCCCAGAGCCCTGCCTACAGTGACTAGAAACTCGTCCAAAACACTGGTATTTAGGTAGGTTCAAGGCGGCATGAATGGAGCTTTCAAAATGGGAAAGCAAGCCTTGTGCCATCAGGTCCCCGTTTCCAGTGAACACGCAGCCTACCTCCTTGTGATTTCTACCAAGTTAATATACACTCTAGAGACACACTGGTCCCTTCCCTGAATAACGTGTTCTTGGCACGGAGTTCTGCATGTAGCGAACTGCCTCTCCCAAGGAATGCTCTAGGTACGCTATAGGGGCTTAGCCTCTTCTAAAACCCTGCAGTGTAAGAGGAAGAACTGTGCTTTGGTTACAGCAGGAACGCAAGGCAACTTTCTCCTGTAAGTATGGGGTCTTAAGGTATGACTTTGTAGAAGGAATGTGAAACAGTATTGGTTACTCAGTGCCACTCAGCCTAGGGCATTGAGGCAGATATGCATGACATGTAGACGTGAGACAACAGATTGCCTGGAGCTGTTGGAGTGCTGAGGAAATCTAGCTCATCCAAGGAGGCATGCAGTGTGTTGCCTTACACTTAGCATATTGAGAGTGACTGGGAAAGGTTTCCGGGCCTGGATGTTTCTGAGCTTCCCAGTCGAGCATGCCGGTCCTCGGTGTTCGTGCAGGTAATAGTGTGCCCACGAGAGTTACTAGGTGTCTTCATAAGCGTACTAACGTTCAAAGAAAGCAGAACTGCAACTCATGTCTCCAGGAAACTGCTCCACGCTTCGGCTTCAGCAGGGCCCTTCAAGGCTTTACCTTGAGGAAACGACTCACGTCAAGTTTCCTTTGAGCTCTAGAGCGTCTCAGGTGGCGCTCCCACCCAGGCTACGAAAGCACCCTGTTGATTTAGAGAAAACTCGTTCCCTTCCCAGAGCCCTGCCTACAGTGACTAGAGACCCGTCCAAAACACTGGTATTTAGGTAGCTTCAAGGCAGCATGAATGGAGCTTTCCAAATGGGAAAGCAAGCTTTGTGCCATCAGGTCTCCGTTTCCAGGGAACACGCAGCCTACCCCCTTGTGATGTCTACCAAGTAAATATTCCCTCAAACTACACAATGGTCCCTTCCCTGAAGAATGTTTTCTTGGCACGGAGTTCTGCATGTAGCGAACTGCCTCTCCCAAGGAACGCTTTGGTAACGCTATCGGGGCTTAGGCTCTTCTAAAACCCTGCAGTGTAAGAGGAAGAACTGTGCTTTGGTTACAGGAGGAACGCAAGCCGAGTTTCTCCTGTAAGTATGGGGTCTTAAGGTATGACTTTGTAGAAGGAATGCGAAGCAGTTTTGATTTCTCAGTGCCGCTCAGCCTAGGGCATTGAGGCAATTTGCATGACATGTAGGACGTGAGAGAACAGATTACCTGGAGCTGTTGGAGTGCTGAGGAAATGTAGCTCTCCCAAGGAAGAGTGCAGTGTGTTGCCCTACACTTAGCATACACAGAGTGACTGGGAAAGGTATCCGGGCCTGGATGTTTCTTAGCAACCCAGTGGAGCCTGCCGGTACTCGGTGTTCTTGCACGGAATAGGGTGCCCAGGCGAGATCCTAGGTGTCTTGAAAAGCGTAGTAACGTTAAAAGAAAGGAGAACTGCAACTCATGTCTCAAGGAAACTTCTCCACGCTTCGGCTTCAGCAGGGCCCTTCAAGGCTTTACCTTGAGGAAACGACTCACGTCAAGTTTCCTTTGAGCTCTAGAGCGTCTCAGGAGGAGCTCCCACCCAGGCTATGAAAGCACCCTGTTGATTTAGAGAAAACTCGTTCCCTTCCCAGAGCCCTGCCTACAGTGACTAGAAACTCGTCCAAAACTCTGGTATTTAGGTAGGTTCAAGGCGGCATGAATGGAGCTTTCAAAATGGGAAAGCAAGCCTTGTGCCATCAGGTCTCCGTTTCCAGTGAGCACGCAGCCTACCCCCTTGTGATGTCTACCAAGTAAATATTCCCTCAAACTACACAATGGTCCCTTCCCTGAAGAATGTTTTCTTGGCACGGAGTTCTGCATGTAGCGAACTGCCTCTCCCAAGGAACGCTTTGGTAACGCTTTCGGTGCTTAGGCTCTTCTAAAACCCTGCAGTGTAAGAGGAAGAACTGTGCTTTGGTTACAGGAGGAATGCAAGCCAACTTTCTCCTGTAAGTATGGGGTCTTAAGGTATGACTTTGTAGAAGGAATGTGAAACAGTATTGGTTACTCAGTGCCGCTCAGCCTAGGGCATTGAGGCAGATATGCATGACATGTAGACGTGAGACAACAGATTGCCTGGAGCTGTTGGAGTGCTGAGGAAATCTAGCTCTCCCAAGGAGGCGTGCAGTGTGTTGCCCTACCCTTAGCATATTGAGAGTGACTGGGAAAGGTTTCCGGGCCTGGATGTTTCTGAGCTTCCCAGTCGAGCATGCCGGTCCTCGGTGTTCTTGCAGGGAATAGGGTGCCCACGAGAGTTACTAGGTGTCTTCATAAGCGTACTAACTTTCAAAGAAAGCAGAACTACAACTCATGTCTCCAGGAAGCTGCTCCACGCTTCGTCTTCAGCAGGGCTCTTCAAGGCTTTACCTTGAGGAAACGACTCACGTCAAGTTTCCTTTGAGCTCTAGAGCGTCTCAGTTGGAGCTCCCACGCAGGCTACGAAAGCACCCTGTTGATTTAGAGAAAACTCGTTCCCTTCCCACAGCCCTGCCTACAGTGACTAGAGACCCGTCCAAAACACTGGTATTTAGGTAGCTTCAAGGCAGCATGAATGGAGCTTTCAAAATGGGAAAGCAAGCCTTGTGCCATCAGGTCTCCGTTTCCAGGGAACACGCAGCCTACCCCCTTGTGATGTCTACCAAGTAAATATTCCCTCAAACTACACAATGGTCCCTTCCCTGAAGAAAGTTTTCTTGGCACGGAGTTCTGCATGTAGCGAACTGCCTCTCCCAAGGAACGCTTTGGTAACGCTATCGGGGCTTAGGCTCTTCTAAAACCCTGCAGTGTAAGAGGAAGAACTGTGCTTTGGTTACAGGAGGAACGCAAGCCGAGTTTCTCCTCTAACTATGCGGTCTTAAGGTATGACTTTGTAGACGGAATGCGAAGCAGTTTTGATTTCTCAGTGCCGCTCAGCCTAGGGCATTGAGGCAATTTGCATGACATGTAGGACGTGAGAGAACAGATTACCTGGAGCTGTTGGAGTGCTGAGGAAATGTAGCTCTCCCAAGGAAGAGTGCAGTGTGTTGCCCTACACTTAGCATACACAGAGTGACTGGGAAAGGTATCCGGGCCTGGATGTTTCTTAGCAACCCAGTGGAGCCTGCCGGTACTCGGGGTTCTTGCACGGAATAGGGTGCCCAGGCGAGATCCTAGGTGTCTTGAAAAGCGTACTAATGTTAAAAGAAAGGAGAACTGCAACTCATGTCTCAAGGAAACTTCTCCACGTTCCGCTTCAGCAGGGCTCTTCAAGGCTTTACTTTGAGGAAAGGACTCACGTCAAGTTTCCTTGAGGCTCTAGAGCGTCTCAGGAGGAACTCCCACCCAGGCTATGAAAGCACCCTGTTGATTTAGAGAAAACTCGTTCCCTTCCCAGAGCCCTGCCTACAGTGACTAGAAACTCGTCCAAAACTCTGGTATTTAGGTAGGTTCAAGGCGGCATGAATGGAGCTTTCAAAATGGGAAAGCAAGCCTTGTGCCATCAGGTCTCCGTTTCCAGTGAGCACGCAGCCTACCCCCTTGTGATGTCTACCAAGTAAATATTCCCTCAAACTACACAATGGTCCCTTCCCTGAAGAATGTTTTCTTGGCACGGAGTTCTGCATGTAGCGAACTGCCTCTCCCAAGGAACGCTTTGGTAACGCTTTCGGTGCTTATGCTCTTCTAAAACCCTGCAGTGTAAGAGGAAGAACTGTGCTTTGGTTACAGGAGGAATGCAAGCGAACTTTCTCCTGTAAGTATGGGGTCTTAAGGTATGACTTTGTAGAAGGACTGTGAAACAGTATTGGTTACTCAGTGCCGCTCAGCCTAGGGCATTGAGGCAGATATGCATGACATGTAGACGTGAGACAACAGATTGCCTGGAGCTGTTGGAGTGCTGAGGAAATCTAGCTCTCCCAAGGAGGCGTGCAGTGTGTTGCCCTACCCTTAGCATATTGAGAGTGACTGGGAAAGGTTTCCGGGCCTGGATGTTTCTGAGCTTCCCAGTCGAGCATGCCGGTCCTCGGTGTTCTTGCAGGGAATAGGGTGCCCACGGGAGTTACTAGGTGTCTTCATAAGCGTACTAACGTTCAAAGAAAGCAGAACTGCAACTCGTGTCTCCAGGAAACTGCTCCACGTGCCGCTTCAGCAGGGCTCTTCAAGGCTTTACCTTGAGGAAAGGACTCACGTCAAGTTTCCTTGTAGCTCTAGAGCGTCTCAGGAGGAGCTCCCACCCAGGCTATGAAAGCACCCTGTTGATTTCGAGAAAACTCGTTCCCTTCCCAGAGCCCTGCCTACAGTGACTAGAAACTCGTCCAAAACACTGGTATTTAGGTAGGTTCAAGGCGGCATGAATGGAGCTTTCAAAATGGGAAAGCAAGCCTTGTGCCATCAGGTCCCCGTTTCCAGTGAACACGCAGCCTACCTCCTTGTGATTTCTACCAAGTTAATATACACTCTAGAGACACACTGGTCCCTTCCCTGAATAACGTGTTTTTGGCACGGAGTTCTGCATGTAGCGAACTGCCTCTCCCAAGGAATGCTCTAGGTACGCTATAGGGGCTTAGCCTCTTCTAAAACCCTGCAGTGTAAGAGGAAGAACTGTGCTTTGGTTACAGCAGGAACGCAAGGCAACTTTCTCCTGTAAGTATGGGGTCTTAAGGTATGACTTTGTAGAAGGAATGTGAAACAGTATTGGTTACTCAGTGCCACTCAGCCTAGGGCATTGAGGCAGATATGCATGACATGTAGACGTGAGACAACAGATTGCCTGGAGCTGTTGGAGTGCTGAGGAAATCTAGCTCATCCAAGGAGGCATGCAGTGTGTTGCCTTACACTTAGCATATTGAGAGTGACTGGGAAAGGTTTCCGGGCCTGGATGTTTCTGAGCTTCCCAGTCGAGCATGCCGGTCCTCGGTGTTCGTGCAGGTAATAGTGTGCCCACGAGAGTTACTAGGTGTCTTCATAAGCGTACTAACGTTCAAAGAAAGCAGAACTGCAACTCATGTCTCCAGGAAACTGCTCCACGCTTCGGCTTCAGCAGGGCCCTTCAAGGCTTTACCTTGAGGAAACGACTCACGTCAAGTTTCCTTTGAGCTCTAGAGCGTCTCAGTTGGAGCTCCCACCCAGGCTACGAAAGCACCCTGTTGATTTAGAGAAAACTCGTTCCCTTCCTACAGCCCTGCCTACAGTGACTAGAGACCCGTCCAAAACACTGGTATTTAGGTAGCTTCAAGGCAGCATGAATGGAGCTTTCAAAATGGGAAAGCAAGCCTTGTGCCATTAGGTCTCCGTTTCCAGGGAACACACAGCCTACCCCCTTGTGATGTCTACCAAGTAAATATTCCCTCAAACTACACAATGGTCCCTTCCCTGAAGAATGTTTTCTTGGCACGGAGTTCTGCATGTAGCGAACTGCCTCTCCCAAGGAACGCTTTGGTAACACTATCGGGGCTTAGGCTCTTCTAAAACCCTGCAGTGTAAGAGGAAGAACTGTGCTTTGGTTACAGGAGGAACGCAAGCCGAGTTTCTCCTCTAAGTATGGGGTCTTAAGGTATGACTTTGTAGAAGGAATGCGAAGCAGTTTTGATTTCTCAGTGCCGCTCAGCCTAGGGCATTGAGGCAATTTGCATGACATGTAGGACGTGAGAGAACAGATTACCTGGAGCTGTTGGAGTGCTGAGGAAATGTAGCTCTCCCAAGGAAGAGTGCAGTGTGTTGCCCTACACTTAGCATACACAGAGTGACTGGGAAAGGTATCCGGGCCTGGATGTTTCTTAGCAACCCAGTGGAGCCTGCCGGTACTCGGGGTTCTTGCACGGAATAGGGTGCCCAGGCGAGATCCTAGGTGTCTTGAAAAGCGTACTAATGTTAAAAGAAAGGAGAACTGCAACTCATGTCTCAAGGAAACTTCTCCACGTTCCGCTTCAGCAGGGCTCTTCAAGGCTTTACCTTGAGGAAAGGACTCACGTCAAGTTTCCTTGAGGCTCTAGAGCGTCTCAGGAGGAGCTCCCACCCAGGCTATGAAAGCACCCTGTTGATTTAGAGAAAACTCGTTCCCTTCCCAGAGCCCTGCCTACAGTGACTAGAAACTCGTCCAAAACTCTGGTATTTAGGTAGGTTCAAGGCGGCATGAATGGAGCTTTCAAAATGGGAAAGCAAGCCTTGTGCCATCAGGTCTCCGTTTCCAGTGAGCACGCAGCCTACCCCCTTGTGATGTCTACCAAGTAAATATTCCCTCAAACTACACAATGGTCCCTTCCCTGAAGAATGTTTTCTTGGCACGGAGTTCTGCATGTAGCGAACTGCCTCTCCCAAGGAACGCTTTGGTAACGCTTTCGGTGCTTAGGCTCTTCTAAAACCCTGCAGTGTAAGAGGAAGAACTGTGCTTTGGTTACAGCAGGAACGCAAGCCAACTTTCTCCTGTAAGTATGGGGTCTTAAGGTATGACTTTGTAGAAGGAATGTGAAAGAGTATTGGTTTCTCAGTGCCGCTCAGCCTAGGGCACTGAGGCAGATATGCATGACATGTAGACGTGAGACAACAGATTGCCTGGAGCTGTTGGAGTGCTGAGGAAATCTAGCTCTTCCAAGGAGGCGTGCAGTGTGTTGCCTTACACTTAGCATATTGAGAGTGACAAGGAAAGGTTTCCGGGCCTGGATGTTTCTGAGCTTCCCAGTCGAGCATGCCGGTCCTCGGTGTTCGTGCAGGGAATAGGGTGCCCACGAGAGTTACTAGGTGTCTTCATAAGCGTACTAACGTTCAAAGAAAGCAGAATTACAACTCATGTCTCCAGGAAGCTGCTCCACGCTTCGGCTTCAGCAGGGCTCTTCAAGGCTTTACCTTGAGGAAACGACTCACGTCAAGTTTCCTTTGAGCTCTAGAGCGTCTCAGGTGGAGCTCCCACCCAGGCTACGAAAGCACCCTGTTGATTTAGAGAAAACTCGTTCCCTTCCCAGAGCCCTGCCTACAGTGACTAGGGACCCGTCCAAAACACTGGTATTTAGGTAGCTTCAAGGCAGCATGAATGGAGCTTTCAAAATGGGAAAGCAAGCCTTGTGCCATCAGGTCTCCGTTTCCAGTGAGCACGCAGCCTACCCCCTTATGATGTCTACCAAGTAAATATTCCCTCAAACTACACAATGGTCCCTTCCCTGAAGAATGTTTTCTTGGCACGGAGTTCTGCATGTAGCGAACTGCCTCTCCCAAGGAACGCTTTGGTAACGCTATCGGGGCTTAGGCTCTTCTAAAACCCTGCAGTGTAAGAGGAAGAACTGTGCTTTGGTTACAGGAGGAACGCAAGCCGAGTTTCTCCTGTAAGTATGGGGTCTTAAGGTATGACTTTGTAGAAGTAATGCGAAGCAATTTTGATTTCTCAGTGCCGCTCAGCCTAGGGCATTGAGGCATTTTGCATGACATGTAGGACATGAGAGAACAGATTACTTGGAGCTGTTGGAGTGCTGAGGAAATGTAGCTCTCCCAAGGAAGAGTGCAGTGTGTTGCCCTACACTAAGCATACACAGAGTGACTGGGAAAGGTATCCGGGCCTGGATGTTTCTTAGCAACCCAGTGGAGCCTGCCGGTACTCGGTGTTCTTGCACGGAATAGGGTGCCCAGGCGAGATCCTAGGTGTCTTGAAAAGCGTAGTAACGTTAAAAGAAAGGAGAACTGCAACTCCTGTCTCAAGGAAACTTCTCCACGTGCCGCTTCAGCAGGGCTCTTCAAGGCTTTACCTTGAGGAAAGGACTCACGTCAAGTTTCCTTGTAGCTCTAGAGCGTCTCAGGAGGAGCTCCCACCCAGGCTATGAAAGCACCCTGTTGATTTCGAGAAAACTCGTTCCCTTCCCAGAGCCCTGCCTACAGTGACTAGAAACTCGTCCAAAACACTGGTATTTAGGTAGGTTCAAGGCGGCATGAATGGAGCTTTCAAAATGGGAAAGCAAGCCTTGTGCCATCAGGTCCCCGTTTCCAGTGAACACGCAGCCTACCTCCCTGTGAGTTCTACCAAGTTAATATACATTCTAGCGACACACTGGTCCCTTCCCTGAATAACGTGTTCTTGGCACGGAGTTCTGCATGTAGCGAACTGCCTCTCCCAAGGAATGCTCTAGGTACGCTATAGGGGCTTAGCCTCTTCTAAAACCCTGCAGTGTAAGAGGAAGAACTGTGCTTTGGTTACAGCAGGAACGCAAGGCAACTTTCTCCTGTAAGTATGGGGTCTTAAGGTATGACTTTGTAGAAGGAATGTGAAAGAGTATTGGTTTCTCAGTGCGGCTCAGCCTAGGGCATTGAGGCAGATATGCATGACATGTAGACGTGAGACAACAGATTGCCTGGAGCTGTTGGAGTGCTGAGGAAATCTAGCTCTCCCAAGGAGGCGTGCAGTGTGTTGCCCTACCCTTAGCATATTGAGAGTGACTGGGAAAGGTTTCCGGGCCTGGATGTTTCTGAGCTTCCCAGTCGAGCATGCCGGTCCTCGGTGTTCTTGCAGGGAATAGGGTGCCCACGAGAGTTACTAGGTGTCTTCATAAGCGTACTAACGTTCAAAGAAAGCAGAATTACAACTCATGTCTCCAGGAAGCTGCTCCACGCTACGGCTTCAGCAGGGCTCTTCAAGGCTTTACCTTGAGGAAACGACTCACGTCAAGTTTCCTTTGAGCTCTAGAGCGTCTCAGGTGGAGCTCCCACCCAGGCTACGAAAGCACCCTGTTGATTTAGAGAAAACTCGTTCCCTTCCCAGAGCCCTGCCTACAGTGACTAGGGACCCGTCCAAAACACTGGTATTTAGGTAGCTTCAAGGCAGCATGAATGGAGCTCTCAAAATGGGAAAGCAAGCCTTGTGCCATCAGGTCTCCGTTTCCAGTGAGCACGCAGCCTACCCCCTTATGATGTCTACCAAGTAAATATTCCCTCAAACTACACAATGGTCCCTTCCCTGAAGAATGTTTTCTTGGCACGGAGTTCTGCATGTAGCGAACTGCCTCTCCCAAGGAACGCTTTGGTAACGCTATCGGGGCTTAGGCTCTTCTAAAACCCTGCAGTGTAAGAGGAAGAACTGTGCTTTGGTTACAGGAGGAACGCAAGCCGAGTTTCTCCTGTAAGTATGGGGTCTTAAGGTATGACTTTGTAGAAGTAATGCGAAGCAATTTTGATTTCTCAGTGCCGCTCAGCCTAGGGCATTGAGGCATTTTGCATGACATGTAGGACATGAGAGAACAGATTACTTGGAGCTGTTGGAGTGCTGAGGAAATGTAGCTCTCCCAAGGAAGAGTGCAGTGTGTTGCCCTACACTAAGCATACACAGAGTGACTGGGAAAGGTATCCGGGCCTGGATGTTTCTTAGCAACCCAGTGGAGCCTGCCGGTACTCGGTGTTCTTGCACGGAATAGGGTGCCCAGGCGAGATCCTAGGTGTCTTGAAAAGCGTACTAATGTTAAAAGAAAGGAGAACTGCAACTCCTGTCTCAAGGAAACTTCTCCACGTGCCGCTTCAGCAGGGCTCTTCAAGGCTTTACCTTGAGGAAAGGACTCACGTCAAGTTTCCTTGTAGCTCTAGAGCGTCTCAGGAGGAGCTCCCACCCAGGCTATGAAAGCACCCTGTTGATTTCGAGAAAACTCGTTCCCTTCCCAGAGCCCTGCCTACAGTGACTAGAAACTCGTCCAAAACACTGGTATTTAGGTAGGTTCAAGGCGGCATGAATGGAGCTTTCAAAATGGGAAAGCAAGCCTTGTGCCATCAGGTCCCCGTTTCCAGTGAACACGCAGCCTACCTCCCTGTGAGTTCTACCAAGTTAATATACATTCTAGCGACACACTGGTCCCTTCCCTGAATAACGTGTTCTTGGCACGGAGTTCTGCATGTAGCGAACTGCCTCTCCCAAGGAATGCTCTAGGTACGCTATAGGGGCTTAGCCTCTTCTAAAACCCTGCAGTGTAAGAGGAAGAACTGTGCTTTGGTTACAGCAGGAACGCAAGGCAACTTTCTCCTGTAAGTATGGGGTCTTAAGGTATGACTTTGTAGAAGGAATGTGAAAGAGTATTGGTTTCTCAGTGCGGCTCAGCCTAGGGCATTGAGGCAGATATGCATGACATGTAGACGTGAGACAACAGATTGCCTGGAGCTGTTGGAGTGCTGAGGAAATCTAGCTCTCCCAAGGAGGCGTGCAGTGTGTTGCCCTACCCTTAGCATATTGAGAGTGACTGGGAAAGGTTTCCGGGCCTGGATGTTTCTGAGCTTCCCAGTCGAGCATGCCGGTCCTCGGTGTTCTTGCAGGGAATAGGGTGCCCACGAGAGTTACTAGGTGTCTTCATAAGCGTACTAACGTTCAAAGAAAGCAGAACTGCAACTCATGTCTCCAGGAAACTGCTCCACGCTTCGGCTTCAGCAGGGCCCTTCAAGGCTTTACCTTGAGGAAACGACTCACGTCAAGTTTCCTTTGAGCTCTAGAGCGTCTCAGTTGGAGCTCCCACCCAGGCTACGAAAGCACCCTGTTGATTTAGAGAAAACTCGTTCCCTTCCCACAGCCCTGCCTACAGTGACTAGAGACCCGTCCAAAACACTGGTATTTAGGTAGCTTCAAGGCAGCATGAATGGAGCTTTCAAAATGGGAAAGCAAGCCTTGTGCCATCAGGTCTCCGTTTCCAGGGAACACGCAGCCTACCCCCTTGTGATGTCTACCAAGTAAATATTCCCTCAAACTACACAATGGTCCCTTCCCTGAAGAAAGTTTTCTTGGCACGGAGTTCTGCATGTAGCGAACTGCCTCTCCCAAGGAACGCTTTGGTAACGCTATCGGGGCTTAGGCTCTTCTAAAACCCTGCAGTGTAAGAGGAAGAACTGTGCTTTGGTTACAGGAGGAACGCAAGCCGAGTTTCTCCTGTAAGTATGGGGTCTTAAGGTATGACTTTGTAGAAGTAATGCGAAGCAATTTTGATTTCTCAGTGCCGCTCAGCCTAGGGCATTGAGGCAATTTGCATGACCTGTAGGACATGAGAGAACAGATTACTTGGAGCTGTTGGAGTGCTGAGGAAATGTAGCTCTCCCAAGGAAGAGTGCAGTGTGTTGCCCTACACTAAGCATACACAGAGTGACTGGGAAAGGTATCCGGGCCTGGATGTTTCTTAGCAACCCAGTGGAGCCTGCCGGTACTCGGTGTTCTTGCACGGAATAGGGTGCCCAGGCGAGATCCTAGGTGTCTTGAAAAGCGTAGTAACGTTAAAAGAAAGGAGAACTGCAACTCCTGTCTCAAGGAAACTTCTCCACGTGCCGCTTCAGCAGGGCTCTTCAAGGCTTTACCTTGAGGAAAGGACTCACGTCAAGTTTCCTTGTAGCTCTAGAGCGTCTCAGGAGGAGCTCCCACCCAGGCTATGAAAGCACCCTGTTGATTTCGAGAAAACTCGTTCCCTTCCCAGAGCCCTGCCTACAGTGACTAGAAACTCGTCCAAAACACTGGTATTTAGGTAGGTTCAAGGCGGCATGAATGGAGCTTTCAAAATGGGAAAGCAAGCCTTGTGCCATCAGGTCCCCGTTTCCAGTGAACACGCAGCCTACCTCCCTGTGAGTTCTACCAAGTTAATATACATTCTAGCGACACACTGGTCCCTTCCCTGAATAACGTGTTCTTGGCACGGAGTTCTGCATGTAGCGAACTGCCTCTCCCAAGGAATGCTCTAGGTACGCTATAGGGGCTTAGCCTCTTCTAAAACCCTGCAGTGTAAGAGGAAGAACTGTGCTTTGGTTACAGCAGGAACGCAAGGCAACTTTCTCCTGTAAGTATGGGGTCTTAAGGTATGACTTTGTAGAAGGAATGTGAAAGAGTATTGGTTTCTCAGTGCGGCTCAGCCTAGGGCATTGAGGCAGATATGCATGACATGTAGACGTGAGACAACAGATTGCCTGGAGCTGTTGGAGTGCTGAGGAAATCTAGCTCTCCCAAGGAGGCGTGCAGTGTGTTGCCCTACCCTTAGCATATTGAGAGTGACTGGGAAAGGTTTCCGGGCCTGGATGTTTCTGAGCTTCCCAGTCGAGCATGCCGGTCCTCGGTGTTCTTGCAGGGAATAGGGTGCCCACGAGAGTTACTAGGTGTCTTCATAAGCGTACTAACGTTCAAAGAAAGCAGAATTACAACTCATGTCTCCAGGAAGCTGCTCCACGCTACGGCTTCAGCAGGGCTCTTCAAGGCTTTACCTTGAGGAAACGACTCACGTCAAGTTTCCTTTGAGCTCTAGAGCGTCTCAGGTGGAGCTCCCACCCAGGCTACGAAAGCACCCTGTTGATTTAGAGAAAACTCGTTCCCTTCCCAGAGCCCTGCCTACAGTGACTAGGGACCCGTCCAAAACACTGGTATTTAGGTAGCTTCAAGGCAGCATGAATGGAGCTCTCAAAATGGGAAAGCAAGCCTTGTGCCATCAGGTCTCCGTTTCCAGTGAGCACGCAGCCTACCCCCTTATGATGTCTACCAAGTAAATATTCCCTCAAACTACACAATGGTCCCTTCCCTGAAGAATGTTTTCTTGGCACGGAGTTCTGCATGTAGCGAACTGCCTCTCCCAAGGAACGCTTTGGTAACGCTATCGGGGCTTAGGCTCTTCTAAAACCCTGCAGTGTAAGAGGAAGAACTGTGCTTTGGTTACAGGAGGAACGCAAGCCGAGTTTCTCCTGTAAGTATGGGGTCTTAAGGTATGACTTTGTAGAAGTAATGCGAAGCAATTTTGATTTCTCAGTGCCGCTCAGCCTAGGGCATTGAGGCATTTTGCATGACATGTAGGACATGAGAGAACAGATTACTTGGAGCTGTTGGAGTGCTGAGGAAATGTAGCTCTCCCAAGGAAGAGTGCAGTGTGTTGCCCTACACTAAGCATACACAGAGTGACTGGGAAAGGTATCCGGGCCTGGATGTTTCTTAGCAACCCAGTGGAGCCTGCCGGTACTCGGTGTTCTTGCACGGAATAGGGTGCCCAGGCGAGATCCTAGGTGTCTTGAAAAGCGTACTAATGTTAAAAGAAAGGAGAACTGCAACTCCTGTCTCAAGGAAACTTCTCCACGTGCCGCTTCAGCAGGGCTCTTCAAGGCTTTACCTTGAGGAAAGGACTCACGTCAAGTTTCCTTGTAGCTCTAGAGCGTCTCAGGAGGAGCTCCCACCCAGGCTATGAAAGCACCCTGTTGATTTCGAGAAAACTCGTTCCCTTCCCAGAGCCCTGCCTACAGTGACTAGAAACTCGTCCAAAACACTGGTATTTAGGTAGGTTCAAGGCGGCATGAATGGAGCTTTCAAAATGGGAAAGCAAGCCTTGTGCCATCAGGTCCCCGTTTCCAGTGAACACGCAGCCTACCTCCCTGTGAGTTCTACCAAGTTAATATACATTCTAGCGACACACTGGTCCCTTCCCTGAATAACGTGTTCTTGGCACGGAGTTCTGCATGTAGCGAACTGCCTCTCCCAAGGAATGCTCTAGGTACGCTATAGGGGCTTAGCCTCTTCTAAAACCCTGCAGTGTAAGAGGAAGAACTGTGCTTTGGTTACAGCAGGAACGCAAGGCAACTTTCTCCTGTAAGTATGGGGTCTTAAGGTATGACTTTGTAGAAGGAATGTGAAAGAGTATTGGTTTCTCAGTGCGGCTCAGCCTAGGGCATTGAGGCAGATATGCATGACATGTAGACGTGAGACAACAGATTGCCTGGAGCTGTTGGAGTGCTGAGGAAATCTAGCTCTCCCAAGGAGGCGTGCAGTGTGTTGCCCTACCCTTAGCATATTGAGAGTGACTGGGAAAGGTTTCCGGGCCTGGATGTTTCTGAGCTTCCCAGTCGAGCATGCCGGTCCTCGGTGTTCTTGCAGGGAATAGGGTGCCCACGAGAGTTACTAGGTGTCTTCATAAGCGTACTAACGTTCAAAGAAAGCAGAACTGCAACTCATGTCTCCAGGAAACTGCTCCACGCTTCGGCTTCAGCAGGGCCCTTCAAGGCTTTACCTTGAGGAAACGACTCACGTCAAGTTTCCTTTGAGCTCTAGAGCGTCTCAGTTGGAGCTCCCACCCAGGCTACGAAAGCACCCTGTTGATTTAGAGAAAACTCGTTCCCTTCCCACAGCCCTGCCTACAGTGACTAGAGACCCGTCCAAAACACTGGTATTTAGGTAGCTTCAAGGCAGCATGAATGGAGCTTTCAAAATGGGAAAGCAAGCCTTGTGCCATCAGGTCTCCGTTTCCAGGGAACACGCAGCCTACCCCCTTGTGATGTCTACCAAGTAAATATTCCCTCAAACTACACAATGGTCCCTTCCCTGAAGAAAGTTTTCTTGGCACGGAGTTCTGCATGTAGCGAACTGCCTCTCCCAAGGAACGCTTTGGTAACGCTATCGGGGCTTAGGCTCTTCTAAAACCCTGCAGTGTAAGAGGAAGAACTGTGCTTTGGTTACAGGAGGAACGCAAGCCGAGTTTCTCCTGTAAGTATGGGGTCTTAAGGTATGACTTTGTAGAAGTAATGCGAAGCAATTTTGATTTCTCAGTGCCGCTCAGCCTAGGGCATTGAGGCAATTTGCATGACCTGTAGGACATGAGAGAACAGATTACTTGGAGCTGTTGGAGTGCTGAGGAAATGTAGCTCTCCCAAGGAAGAGTGCAGTGTGTTGCCCTACACTAAGCATACACAGAGTGACTGGGAAAGGTATCCGGGCCTGGATGTTTCTTAGCAACCCAGTGGAGCCTGCCGGTACTCGGTGTTCTTGCACGGAATAGGGTGCCCAGGCGAGATCCTAGGTGTCTTGAAAAGCGTAGTAACGTTAAAAGAAAGGAGAACTGCAACTCCTGTCTCAAGGAAACTTCTCCACGTGCCGCTTCAGCAGGGCTCTTCAAGGCTTTACCTTGAGGAAAGGACTCACGTCAAGTTTCCTTGTAGCTCTAGAGCGTCTCAGGAGGAGCTCCCACCCAGGCTATGAAAGCACCCTGTTGATTTCGAGAAAACTCGTTCCCTTCCCAGAGCCCTGCCTACAGTGACTAGAAACTCGTCCAAAACACTGGTATTTAGGTAGGTTCAAGGCGGCATGAATGGAGCTTTCAAAATGGGAAAGCAAGCCTTGTGCCATCAGGTCCCCGTTTCCAGTGAACACGCAGCCTACCTCCCTGTGAGTTCTACCAAGTTAATATACATTCTAGCGACACACTGGTCCCTTCCCTGAATAACGTGTTCTTGGCACGGAGTTCTGCATGTAGCGAACTGCCTCTCCCAAGGAATGCTCTAGGTACGCTATAGGGGCTTAGCCTCTTCTAAAACCCTGCAGTGTAAGAGGAAGAACTGTGCTTTGGTTACAGCAGGAACGCAAGGCAACTTTCTCCTGTAAGTATGGGGTCTTAAGGTATGACTTTGTAGAAGGAATGTGAAAGAGTATTGGTTTCTCAGTGCGGCTCAGCCTAGGGCATTGAGGCAGATATGCATGACATGTAGACGTGAGACAACAGATTGCCTGGAGCTGTTGGAGTGCTGAGGAAATCTAGCTCTCCCAAGGAGGCGTGCAGTGTGTTGCCCTACCCTTAGCATATTGAGAGTGACTGGGAAAGGTTTCCGGGCCTGGATGTTTCTGAGCTTCCCAGTCGAGCATGCCGGTCCTCGGTGTTCTTGCAGGGAATAGGGTGCCCACGAGAGTTACTAGGTGTCTTCATAAGCGTACTAACGTTCAAAGAAAGCAGAATTACAACTCATGTCTCCAGGAAGCTGCTCCACGCTACGGCTTCAGCAGGGCTCTTCAAGGCTTTACCTTGAGGAAACGACTCACGTCAAGTTTCCTTTGAGCTCTAGAGCGTCTCAGGTGGAGCTCCCACCCAGGCTACGAAAGCACCCTGTTGATTTAGAGAAAACTCGTTCCCTTCCCAGAGCCCTGCCTACAGTGACTAGGGACCCGTCCAAAACACTGGTATTTAGGTAGCTTCAAGGCAGCATGAATGGAGCTCTCAAAATGGGAAAGCAAGCCTTGTGCCATCAGGTCTCCGTTTCCAGTGAGCACGCAGCCTACCCCCTTATGATGTCTACCAAGTAAATATTCCCTCAAACTACACAATGGTCCCTTCCCTGAAGAATGTTTTCTTGGCACGGAGTTCTGCATGTAGCGAACTGCCTCTCCCAAGGAACGCTTTGGTAACGCTATCGGGGCTTAGGCTCTTCTAAAACCCTGCAGTGTAAGAGGAAGAACTGTGCTTTGGTTACAGGAGGAACGCAAGCCGAGTTTCTCCTGTAAGTATGGGGTCTTAAGGTATGACTTTGTAGAAGTAATGCGAAGCAATTTTGATTTCTCAGTGCCGCTCAGCCTAGGGCATTGAGGCATTTTGCATGACATGTAGGACATGAGAGAACAGATTACTTGGAGCTGTTGGAGTGCTGAGGAAATGTAGCTCTCCCAAGGAAGAGTGCAGTGTGTTGCCCTACACTAAGCATACACAGAGTGACTGGGAAAGGTATCCGGGCCTGGATGTTTCTTAGCAACCCAGTGGAGCCTGCCGGTACTCGGTGTTCTTGCACGGAATAGGGTGCCCAGGCGAGATCCTAGGTGTCTTGAAAAGCGTACTAATGTTAAAAGAAAGGAGAACTGCAACTCCTGTCTCAAGGAAACTTCTCCACGTGCCGCTTCAGCAGGGCTCTTCAAGGCTTTACCTTGAGGAAAGGACTCACGTCAAGTTTCCTTGTAGCTCTAGAGCGTCTCAGGAGGAGCTCCCACCCAGGCTATGAAAGCACCCTGTTGATTTCGAGAAAACTCGTTCCCTTCCCAGAGCCCTGCCTACAGTGACTAGAAACTCGTCCAAAACACTGGTATTTAGGTAGGTTCAAGGCGGCATGAATGGAGCTTTCAAAATGGGAAAGCAAGCCTTGTGCCATCAGGTCCCCGTTTCCAGTGAACACGCAGCCTACCTCCCTGTGAGTTCTACCAAGTTAATATACATTCTAGCGACACACTGGTCCCTTCCCTGAATAACGTGTTCTTGGCACGGAGTTCTGCATGTAGCGAACTGCCTCTCCCAAGGAATGCTCTAGGTACGCTATAGGGGCTTAGCCTCTTCTAAAACCCTGCAGTGTAAGAGGAAGAACTGTGCTTTGGTTACAGCAGGAACGCAAGGCAACTTTCTCCTGTAAGTATGGGGTCTTAAGGTATGACTTTGTAGAAGGAATGTGAAAGAGTATTGGTTTCTCAGTGCGGCTCAGCCTAGGGCATTGAGGCAGATATGCATGACATGTAGACGTGAGACAACAGATTGCCTGGAGCTGTTGGAGTGCTGAGGAAATCTAGCTCTCCCAAGGAGGCGTGCAGTGTGTTGCCCTACCCTTAGCATATTGAGAGTGACTGGGAAAGGTTTCCGGGCCTGGATGTTTCTGAGCTTCCCAGTCGAGCATGCCGGTCCTCGGTGTTCTTGCAGGGAATAGGGTGCCCACGAGAGTTACTAGGTGTCTTCATAAGCGTACTAACGTTCAAAGAAAGCAGAACTGCAACTCATGTCTCCAGGAAACTGCTCCACGCTTCGGCTTCAGCAGGGCCCTTCAAGGCTTTACCTTGAGGAAACGACTCACGTCAAGTTTCCTTTGAGCTCTAGAGCGTCTCAGTTGGAGCTCCCACCCAGGCTACGAAAGCACCCTGTTGATTTAGAGAAAACTCGTTCCCTTCCCACAGCCCTGCCTACAGTGACTAGAGACCCGTCCAAAACACTGGTATTTAGGTAGCTTCAAGGCAGCATGAATGGAGCTTTCAAAATGGGAAAGCAAGCCTTGTGCCATCAGGTCTCCGTTTCCAGGGAACACGCAGCCTACCCCCTTGTGATGTCTACCAAGTAAATATTCCCTCAAACTACACAATGGTCCCTTCCCTGAAGAAAGTTTTCTTGGCACGGAGTTCTGCATGTAGCGAACTGCCTCTCCCAAGGAACGCTTTGGTAACGCTATCGGGGCTTAGGCTCTTCTAAAACCCTGCAGTGTAAGAGGAAGAACTGTGCTTTGGTTACAGGAGGAACGCAAGCCGAGTTTCTCCTGTAAGTATGGGGTCTTAAGGTATGACTTTGTAGAAGTAATGCGAAGCAATTTTGATTTCTCAGTGCCGCTCAGCCTAGGGCATTGAGGCAATTTGCATGACCTGTAGGACATGAGAGAACAGATTACTTGGAGCTGTTGGAGTGCTGAGGAAATGTAGCTCTCCCAAGGAAGAGTGCAGTGTGTTGCCCTACACTAAGCATACACAGAGTGACTGGGAAAGGTATCCGGGCCTGGATGTTTCTTAGCAACCCAGTGGAGCCTGCCGGTACTCGGTGTTCTTGCACGGAATAGGGTGCCCAGGCGAGATCCTAGGTGTCTTGAAAAGCGTAGTAACGTTAAAAGAAAGGAAAACTGCAACTCCTGTCTCAAGGAAACTTCTCCACGTGCCGCTTCAGCAGGGCTCTTCAAGGCTTTACCTTGAGGTAAGGACTCACGTCAAGTTTCCTTGTAGCTCTAGAGCGTCTCAGGAGGAGCTCCCACCCAGGCTATGAAAGCACCCTGTTGATTTCGAGAAAACTCGTTCCCTTCCCAGAGCCCTGCCTACAGTGACTAGAAACTCGTCCAAAACACTGGTATTTAGGTAGGTTCAAGGCGGCATGAATGGAGCTTTCAAAATGGGAAAGCAAGCCTTGTGCCATCAGGTCCCCGTTTCCAGTGAACACGCAGCCTACCTCCCTGTGAGTTCTACCAAGTTAATATACATTCTAGCGACACACTGGTCCCTTCCCTGAATAACGTGTTCTTGGCACGGAGTTCTGCATGTAGCGAACTGCCTCTCCCAAGGAATGCTCTAGGTACGCTATAGGGGCTTAGCCTCTTCTAAAACCCTGCAGTGTAAGAGGAAGAACTGTGCTTTGGTTACAGCAGGAACGCAAGGCAACTTTCTCCTGTAAGTATGGGGTCTTAAGGTATGACTTTGTAGAAGGAATGTGAAAGAGTATTGGTTTCTCAGTGCGGCTCAGCCTAGGGCATTGAGGCAGATATGCATGACATGTAGACGTGAGACAACAGATTTCCTGGAGCTGTTGGAGTGCTGAGGAAATCTAGCTCTCCCAAGGAGGCGTGCAGTGTGTTGCCCTACCCTTAGCATATTGAGAGTGACTGGGAAAGGTTTCCGGGCCTGGATGTTTCTGAGCTTCCCAGTCGAGCATGCCGGTCCTCGGTGTTCTTGCAGGGAATAGGGTGCCCACGAGAGTTACTAGGTGTCTTCATAAGCGTACTAACGTTCAAAGAAAGCAGAACTGCAACTCATGTCTCCAGGAAACTGCTCCACGCTTCGGCTTCAGCAGGGCCCTTCAAGGCTTTACCTTGAGGAAACGACTCACGTCAAGTTTCCTTTGAGCTCTAGAGCGTCTCAGTTGGAGCTCCCACCCAGGCTACGAAAGCACCCTGTTGATTTAGAGAAAACTCGTTCCCTTCCCACAGCCCTGCCTACAGTGACTAGAGACCCGTCCAAAACACTGGTATTTAGGTAGCTTCAAGGCAGCATGAATGGAGCTTTCAAAATGGGAAAGCAAGCCTTGTGCCATCAGGTCTCCGTTTCCAGGGAACACGCAGCCTACCCCCTTGTGATGTCTACCAAGTAAATATTCCCTCAAACTACACAATGGTCCCTTCCCTGAAGAATGTTTTCTTGGCACGGAGTTCTGCATGTAGCGAACTGCCTCTCCCAAGGAACGCTTTGGTAACGCTATCGGGGCTTAGGCTCTTCTAAAACCCTGCAGTGTAAGAGGAAGAACTGTGCTTTGGTTACAGGAGGAACGCAAGCCGAGTTTCTCCTGTAAGTATGGGGTCTTAAGGTATGACTTTGTAGAAGGAATGTGAAGCAGTTTTGATTTCTCAGTGCCGCTCAGCCTAGGGCATTGAGGCAATTTGCATGACATATAGGACGTGAGAGAACAGATTACCTGGAGCTGTTGGAGTGCTGAGGAAATGTAGCTCTCCCAAGGAAGAGTGCAGTGTGTTGCCCTACACTTAGCATACACAGAGTGACTGGGAAAGGTATCCGGGCCTGGATGTTTCTTAGCAACCCAGTGGAGCCTGCCGGTACTCGGTGTTCTTGCACGGAATAGGGTGCCCAGGCGAGATCCTAGGTGTCTTGAAAAGCGTAGTAACGTTAAAAGAAAGGAGAACTGCAACTCATGTCTCAAGGAAACTTCTCCACGCTTCGGCTTCAGCAGGGCCCTTCAAGGCTTTACCTTGAGGAAACGACTCACGTCAAGTTTCCTTTGAGCTCTAGAGCGTCTCAGGAGGAGCTCCCACCCAGGCTATGAAAGCACCCTGTTGATTTAGAGAAAACTCGTTCCCTTCCCACAGCCCTGCCTACAGTGACTAGAAACTCGTCCAAAACTCTGGTATTTAGGTAGGTTCAAGGCGGCATGAATGGAGCTTTCAAAATGGGAAAGCAAGCCTTGTGCCATCAGGTCTCCGTTTCCAGTGAGCACGCAGCCTACCCCCTTGTGATGTCTACCAAGTAAATATTCCCTCAAACTACACAATGGTCCCTTCCCTGAAGAATGTTTTCTTGGCACGGAGTTCTGCATGTAGCGAACTGCCTCTCCCAAGGAACGCTTTGGTAACGCTTTCGGTGCTTAGGCTCTTCTAAAACCCTGCAGTGTAAGAGGAAGAACTGTGCTTTGGTTACAGGAGGAATGCAAGCCAACTTTCTCCTGTAAGTATGGGGTCTTAAGGTATGACTTTGTAGAAGGAATGTGAAACAGTATTGGTTACTCAGTGCCGCTCAGCCTAGGGCATTGAGGCAGATATGCATGACATGTAGACGTGAGACAACAGATTGCCTGGAGCTGTTGGAGTGCTGAGGAAATCTAGCTCTCCCAAGGAGGCGTGCAGTGTGTTGCCCTACCCTTAGCATATTGAGAGTGACTGGGAAAGGTTTCCGGGCCTGGATGTTTCTGAGCTTCCCAGTCGAGCATGCCGGTCCTCGGTGTTCTTGCAGGGAATAGGGTGCCCACGAGAGTTACTAGGTGTCTTCATAAGCGTACTAACTTTCAAAGAAAGCAGAACTACAACTCATGTCTCCAGGAAGCTGCTCCACGCTTCGTCTTCAGCAGGGCTCTTCAAGGCTTTACCTTGAGGAAACGACTCACGTCAAGTTTCCTTTGAGCTCTAGAGCGTCTCAGTTGGAGCTCCCACGCAGGCTACGAAAGCACCCTGTTGATTTAGAGAAAACTCGTTCCCTTCCCACAGCCCTGCCTACAGTGACTAGAGACCCGTCCAAAACACTGGTATTTAGGTAGCTTCAAGGCAGCATGAATGGAGCTTTCAAAATGGGAAAGCAAGCCTTGTGCCATCAGGTCTCCGTTTCCAGGGAACACGCAGCCTACCCCCTTGTGATGTCTACCAAGTAAATATTCCCTCAAACTACACAATGGTCCCTTCCCTGAAGAAAGTTTTCTTGGCACGGAGTTCTGCATGTAGCGAACTGCCTCTCCCAAGGAACGCTTTGGTAACGCTATCGGGGCTTAGGCTCTTCTAAAACCCTGCAGTGTAAGAGGAAGAACTGTGCTTTGGTTACAGGAGGAACGCAAGCCGAGTTTCTCCTCTAACTATGCGGTCTTAAGGTATGACTTTGTAGACGGAATGCGAAGCAGTTTTGATTTCTCAGTGCCGCTCAGCCTAGGGCATTGAGGCAATTTGCATGACCTGTAGGACGTGAGAGAACAGATTACCTGGAGCTGTTGGAGTGCTGAGGAAATGTAGCTCTCCCAAGGAAGAGTGCAGTGTGCTGCCCTACACTTAGCATACACAGAGTGACTGGGAAAGGTATCCGGGCCTGGATGTTTCTTAGCAACCCAGTGGAGCCTGCCGGTACTCGGTGTTCTTGCACGGAATAGGGTGCCCAGGCGAGATCCTAGGTGTCTTGAAAAGCGTACTAATGTTAAAAGAAAGGAGAACTGCAACTCATGTCTCAAGGAAACTTCTCCACGTGCCGCTTCAGCAGGGCTCTTCAAGGCTTTACCTTGAGGAAAGGACTCACGTCAAGTTTCCTTGAGGCTCTAGAGCGTCTCAGGAGGAGCTCCCACCCAGGCTATGAAAGCACCCTGTTGATTTAGAGAAAACTCGTTCCCTTCCCACAGCCCTGCCTACAGTGACTAGAAACTCGTCCAAAACTCTGGTATTTAGGTAGGTTCAAGGCGGCATGAATGGAGCTTTCAAAATGGGAAAGCAAGCCTTGTGCCATCAGGTCTCCGTTTCCAGTGAGCACGCAGCCTACCCCCTTGTGATGTCTACCAAATAAATATTCCCTCAAACTACACAATGGTCCCTTCCCTGAAGAATGTTTTCTTGGCACGGAGTTCTGCATGTAGCGAACTGCCTCTCCCAAGGAACGCTTTGGTAACGCTATCGGGGCTTAGGCTCTTCTAAAACCCTGCAGTGTAAGAGGAAGAACTGTGCTTTGGTTACAGGAGGAACGCAAGCCGAGTTTCTCCTGTAAGTATGGGGTCTTAAGGTATGACTTTGTAGAAGGAATGCGAAGCAGTTTTGATTTCTCAGTGCCGCTCAGCCTAGGGCATTGAGGCAATTTGCATGACATGTAGGACATGAGAGAACAGATTACCTGGAGCTGTTGGAGTGCTGAGGAAATGTAGCTCTCCCAAGGAAGAGTGCAGTGTGTTGCCCTACACTTAGCATACACAGAGTGACTGGGAAAGGTATCCGGGCCTGGATGTTTCTTAGCAACCCAGTGGAGCCTGCCGGTACTCGGGGTTCTTGCACGGAATAGGGTGCCCAGGCGAGATCCTAGGTGTCTTGAAAAGCGTACTAATGTTAAAAGAAAGGAGAACTGCAACTCATGTCTCAAGGAAACTTCTCCACGTTCCGCTTCAGCAGGGCTCTTCAAGGCTTTACTTTGAGGAAAGGACTCACGTCAAGTTTCCTTGAGGCTCTAGAGCGTCTCAGGAGGAACTCCCACCCAGGCTATGAAAGCACCCTGTTGATTTAGAGAAAACTCGTTCCCTTCCCAGAGCCCTGCCTACAGTGACTAGAAACTCGTCCAAAACTCTCGTATTTAGGTAGGTTCAAGGCGGCATGAATGGAGCTTTCAAAATGGGAAAGCAAGCCTTGTGCCATCAGGTCTCCGTTTCCAGTGAGCACGCAGCCTACCCCCTTGTGATGTCTACCAAGTAAATATTCCCTCAAACTACACAATGGTCCCTTCCCTGAAGAATGTTTTCTTGGCACGGAGTTCTGCATGTAGCGAACTGCCTCTCCCAAGGAACGCTTTGGTAACGCTTTCGGTGCTTAAGCTCTTCTAAAACCCTGCAGTGTAAGAGGAAGAACTGTGCTTTGGTTACAGCAGGAATGCAAGCGAACTTTCTCCTGTAAGTATGGGGTCTTAAGGTATGACTTTGTAGAAGGACTGTGAAACAGTATTGGTTACTCAGTGCCGCTCAGCCTAGGGCATTGAGGCAGATATGCATGACATGTAGACGTGAGACAACAGATTGCCTGGAGCTGTTGGAGTGCTGAGGAAATCTAGCTCTCCCAAGGAGGCGTGCAGTGTGTTGCCCTACCCTTAGCATATTGAGAGTGACTGGGAAAGGTTTCCGGGCCTGGATGTTTCTGAGCTTCCCAGTCGAGCATGCCGGTCCTCGGTGTTCTTGCAGGGAATAGGGTGCCCACGGGAGTTACTAGGTGTCTTCATAAGCGTACTAACGTTCAAAGAAAGCAGAACTGCAACTCGTGTCTCCAGGAAACTGCTCCACGTGCCGCTTCAGCAGGGCTCTTCAAGGCTTTACCTTGAGGAAAGGACTCACGTCAAGTTTCCTTGTAGCTCTAGAGCGTCTCAGGAGGAGCTCCCACCCAGGCTATGAAAGCACCCTGTTGATTTCGAGAAAACTCGTTCCCTTCCCAGAGCCCTGCCTACAGTGACTAGAAACTCGTCCAAAACACTGGTATTTAGGTAGGTTCAAGGCGGCATGAATGGAGCTTTCAAAATGGGAAAGCAAGCCTTGTGCCATCAGGTCCCCGTTTCCAGTGAACACGCAGCCTACCTCCTTGTGATTTCTACCAAGTTAATATACACTCTAGAGACACACTGGTCCCTTCCCTGAATAACGTGTTTTTGGCACGGAGTTCTGCATGTAGCGAACTGCCTCTCCCAAGGAATGCTCTAGGTACGCTATAGGGGCTTAGCCTCTTCTAAAACCCTGCAGTGTAAGAGGAAGAACTGTGCTTTGGTTACAGCAGGAACGCAAGGCAACTTTCTCCTGTAAGTATGGGGTCTTAAGGTATGACTTTGTAGAAGGAATGTGAAACAGTATTGGTTACTCAGTGCCACTCAGCCTAGGGCATTGAGGCAGATATGCATGACATGTAGACGTGAGACAACAGATTGCCTGGAGCTGTTGGAGTGCTGAGGAAATCTAGCTCATCCAAGGAGGCATGCAGTGTGTTGCCTTACACTTAGCATATTGAGAGTGACTGGGAAAGGTTTCCGGGCCTGGATGTTTCTGAGCTTCCCAGTCGAGCATGCCGGTCCTCGGTGTTCGTGCAGGTAATAGTGTGCCCACGAGAGTTACTAGGTGTCTTCATAAGCGTACTAACGTTCAAAGAAAGCAGAACTGCAACTCATGTCTCCAGGAAACTGCTCCACGCTTCGGCTTCAGCAGGGCCCTTCAAGGCTTTACCTTGAGGAAACGACTCACGTCAAGTTTCCTTTGAGCTCTAGAGCGTCTCAGTTGGAGCTCCCACCCAGGCTACGAAAGCACCCTGTTGATTTAGAGAAAACTCGTTCCCTTCCTACAGCCCTGCCTACAGTGACTAGAGACCCGTCCAAAACACTGGTATTTAGGTAGCTTCAAGGCAGCATGAATGGAGCTTTCAAAATGGGAAAGCAAGCCTTGTGCCATTAGGTCTCCGTTTCCAGGGAACACACAGCCTACCCCCTTGTGATGTCTACCAAGTAAATATTCCCTCAAACTACACAATGGTCCCTTCCCTGAAGAATGTTTTCTTGGCACGGAGTTCTGCATGTAGCGAACTGCCTCTCCCAAGGAACGCTTTGGTAACGCTATCGGGGCTTAGGCTCTTCTAAAACCCTGCAGTGTAAGAGGAAGAACTGTGCTTTGGTTACAGGAGGAACGCAAGCCGAGTTTCTCCTCTAAGTATGGGGTCTTAAGGTATGACTTTGTAGAAGGAATGCGAAGCAGTTTTGATTTCTCAGTGCCGCTCAGCCTAGGGCATTGAGGCAATTTGCATGACATGTAGGACGTGAGAGAACAGATTACCTGGAGCTGTTGGAGTGCTGAGGAAATGTAGCTCTCCCAAGGAAGAGTGCAGTGTGTTGCCCTACACTTAGCATACACAGAGTGACTGGGAAAGGTATCCGGGCCTGGATGTTTCTTAGCAACCCAGTGGAGCCTGCCGGTACTCGGGGTTCTTGCACGGAATAGGGTGCCCAGGCGAGATCCTAGGTGTCTTGAAAAGCGTACTAATGTTAAAAGAAAGGAGAACTGCAACTCATGTCTCAAGGAAACTTCTCCACGTTCCGCTTCAGCAGGGCTCTTCAAGGCTTTACCTTGAGGAAAGGACTCACGTCAAGTTTCCTTGAGGCTCTAGAGCGTCTCAGGAGGAGCTCCCACCCAGGCTATGAAAGCACCCTGTTGATTTAGAGAAAACTCGTTCCCTTCCCACAGCCCTGCCTACAGTGACTAGAAACTCGTCCAAAACTCTGGTATTTAGGTAGGTTCAAGGCGGCATGAATGGAGCTTTCAAAATGGGAAAGCAAGCCTTGTGCCATCAGGTCTCCGTTTCCAGTGAGCACGCAGCCTACCCCCTTGTGATGTCTACCAAGTAAATATTCCCTCAAACTACACAATGGTCCCTTCCCTGAAGAATGTTTTCTTGGCACGGAGTTCTGCATGTAGCGAACTGCCTCTCCCAAGGAACGCTTTGGTAACGCTTTCGGTGCTTAGGCTCTTCTAAAACCCTGCAGTGTAAGAGGAAGAACTGTGCTTTGGTTACAGCAGGAATGCAAGCCAACTTTCTCCTGTAAGTATGGGGTCTTAAGGTATGACTTTGTAGAAGGAATGTGAAAGAGTATTGGTTACTCAGTGCCGCTCAGCCTAGGGCATTGAGGCAGATATGCATGACATGTAGACGTGAGACAACAGATTGCCTGGAGCTGTTGGAGTGCTGAGGAAATCTAGCTCTCCCAAGGAGGCGTGCAGTGTGTTGCCCTACCCTTAGCATATTGAGAGTGACTGGGAAAGGTTTCCGGGCCTGGATGTTTCTGAGCTTCCCAGTCGAGCATGCCGGTCCTCGGTGTTCTTGCAGGGAATAGGGTGCCCACGAGAGTTACTAGGTGTCTTCATAAGCGTACTAACGTTCAAAGAAAGCAGAACTGCAACTCGTGTCTCCAGGAAACTGCTCCACGTGCCGCTTCAGCAGGGCTCTTCAAGGCTTTACCTTGAGGAAAGGACTCACGTCAAGTTTCCTTGTAGCTCTAGAGCGTCTCAGGAGGAGCTCCCACCCAGGCTATGAAAGCACCCTGTTGATTTCGAGAAAACTCGTTCCCTTCCCAGAGCCCTGCCTACAGTGACTAGAAACTCGTCCAAAACACTGGTATTTAGGTAGGTTCAAGGCGGCATGAATGGAGCTTTCAAAATGGGAAAGCAAGCCTTGTGCCATCAGGTCCCCGTTTCCAGTGAACACGCAGCCTACCTCCCTGTGATTTCTACCAAGTTAATATACATTCTAGCGACACACTTGTCCCTTCCCTGAATAACGTGTTCTTGGCACGGAGTTCTGCATGTAGCGAACTGCCTCTCCCAAGGAATGCTCTAGGTACGCTATAGGGGCTTAGCCTCTTCTAAAACCAAGCAGTGTAAGAGGAAGAACTGTGCTTTGGTTACAGCAGGAACGCAAGGCAACTTTCTCCTGTAAGTATGGGGTCTTAAGGTATGACTTTGTAGAAGGAATGCGAAGCAGTTTTGATTTCTCAGTGCCGCTCAGCCTAGGGCATTGAGGCAATTTGCATGACATGTAGGACGTGAGAGAACAGATTACCTGGAGCTGTTGGAGTGCTGAGGAAATGTAGCTCTCCCAAGGAAGAGTGCAGTGTGTTGCCCTACACTTAGCATACACAGAGTGACTGGGAAAGGTATCCGGGCCTGGATATTTCTTAGCAACCCAGTGGAGCCTGCCGGTACTCGGTGTTCTTGCACGGAATAGGGTGCCCAGGCGAGATCCTAGGTGTCTTGAAAAGCGTAGTAACGTTAAAAGAAAGGAGAACTGCAACTCATGTCTCAAGGTAACTTCTCCACGCTTCGGCTTCAGCAGGGCCCTTCAAGGCTTTACCTTGAGGAAACGACTCACGTCAAGTTTCTTTTGAGCTCTAGAGCGTCTCAGTTGGAGCTCCCACCCAGGCTACGAAAGCACCCTGTTGATTTAGAGAAAACTCGTTCCCTTCCCACAGCCCTGCCTACAGTGACTAGAGACCCGTCCAAAACACTGGTATTTAGGTAGCTTCAAGGCAGCATGAATGGAGCTTTCAAAATGGGAAAGCAAGCCTTGTGCCATCAGGTCTCCGTTTCCAGGGAACACGCAGCCTACCCCCTTGTGATGTCTACCAAGTAAATATTCCCTCAAACTACACAATGGTCCCTTCCCTGAAGAATGTTTTCTTGGCACGGAGTTCTGCATGTAGCGAACTGCCTCTCCCAAGGAACGCTTTGGTAACGCTATCGGGGCTTAGGCTCTTCTAAAACCCTGCAGTGTAAGAGGAAGAACTGTGCTTTGGTTACAGGAGGAACGCAAGCCGAGTTTCTCCTCTAAGTATGGGGTCTTAAGGTATGACTTTGTAGAAGGAATGCGAAGCAGTTTTGATTTCTCAGTGCCGCTCAGCCTAGGGCATTGAGGCAATTTGCATGACATGTAGGACGTGAGAGAACAGATTACCTGGAGCTGTTGGAGTGCTGAGGAAATGTAGCTCTCCCAAGGAAGAGTGCAGTGTGTTGCCCTACACTTAGCATACACAGAGTGACTGGGAAAGGTATCCGGGCCTGGATGTTTCTTAGCAACCCAGTGGAGCCTGCCGGTACTCGGTGTTCTTGCACGGAATAGGGTGCCCAGGCGAGATCCTAGGTGTCTTGAAAAGCGTACTAATGTTAAAAGAAAGGAGAACTGCAACTCATGTCTCAAGGAAACTTCTCCACGTTCCGCTTCAGCAGGGCTCTTCAAGGCTTTACCTTGAGGAAAGGACTCACGTCAAGTTTCCTTGAGGCTCTAGAGCGTCTCAGGAGGAGCTCCCACCCAGGCTATGAAAGCACCCTGTTGATTTAGAGAAAACTCGTTCCCTTCCCAGAGCCCTGCCTACAGTGACTAGAAACTCGTCCAAAACTCTGGTATTTAGGTAGGTTCAAGGCGGCATGAATGGAGCTTTCAAAATGGGAAAGCAAGCCTTGTGCCATCAGGTCTCCGTTTCCAGTGAGCACGCAGCCTACCCCCTTGTGATGTCTACCAAGTAAATATTCCCTCAAACTACACAATGGTCCCTTCCCTGAAGAATGTTTTCTTGGCACGGAGTTCTGCATGTAGCGAACTGCCTCTCCCAAGGAACGCTTTGGTCACGCTTTCGGTGCTTAGGCTCTTCTAAAACCCTGCAGTGTAAGAGGAAGAACTGTGCTTTGGTTACAGGAGGAATGCAAGCCAACTTTCTCCTGTAAGTATGGGGTCTTAAGGTATGACTTTGTAGAAGGACTGTGAAACAGTATTGGTTACTCAGTGCCGCTCAGCCTAGGGCATTGAGGCAGATATGCATGACATGTAGACGTGAGACAACAGATTGCCTGGAGCTGTTGGAGTGCTGAGGAAATATAGCTCTCCCAAGGAGGCGTGCAGTGTGTTGCCCTACCCTTAGCATATTGAGAGTGACTGGGAAAGGTTTCCGGGCCTGGATGTTTCTGAGCTTCCCAGTCGAGCATGCCGGTCCTCGGTGTTCGTGCAGGTAATAGTGTGCCCACGAGAGTTACTAGGTGTCTTCATAAGCGTACTAACGTTCAAAGAAAGCAGAACTGCAACTCATGTCTCCAGGAAACTGCTCCACGCTTCGGCTTCAGCAGGGCCCTTCAAGGCTTTACCTTGAGGAAACGACTCACGTCAAGTTTCCTTTGAGCTCTAGAGCGTCTCAGTTGGAGCTCCCACCCAGGCTACGAAAGCACCCTGTTGATTTAGAGAAAACTCGTTCCCTTCCCACAGCCCTGCCTACAGTGACTAGAGACCCGTCCAAAACACTGGTATTTAGGTAGCTTCAAGGCAGCATGAATGGAGCTTTCAAAATGGGAAAGCAAGCCTTGTGCCATCAGGTCTCCGTTTCCAGTGAGCACGCAGCCTACCCCCTTGTGATTTCTACCAAGTAAATATTCCCTCAAACTACACAATGGTCCCTTCCCTGAAGAATGTTTTCTTGGCACGGAGTTCTGCATGTAGCGAACTGCCTCTCCCAAGGAACGCTTTGGTAACGCTATCGGGGCTTAGGCTCTTCTAAAACGCTGCAGTGTAAGAGGAAGAACTGTGCTTTGGTTACAGGAGGAACGCAAGCCGAGTTTCTCCTGTAAGTATGGCGTCTTAAGGTATGACTTTGTAGAAGGAATGCGAAGCAGTTTTGATTTCTCAGTGCCGCTCAGCCTAGGGCATTGAGGCAATTTGCATGACATGTAGGACATGAGAGAACAGATTACCTGGAGCTGTTGGAGTGCTGAGGAAATGTAGCTCTCCCAAGGAAGAGTGCAGTGTGTTGCCCTACACTTAGCATACACAGAGTGACTGGGAAAGGTATCCGGGCCTGGATGTTTCTTAGCAACCCAGTGGAGCCTGACGGTACTCGGTGTTCTTGCACGGAATAGGGTGCCGAGGCGAGATCCTAGGTGTCTTGAAAAGCGTACTAATGTTAAAAGAAAGGAGAACTGCAACTCATGTCTCAAGGAAACTTCTCCACGTTCCGCTTCAGCAGGACTCTTCAAGGCTTTACTTTGAGGAAAGGACTCACGTCAAGTTTCCTTGAGGCTCTAGAGCGTCTCAGGAGGAACTCCCACCCAGGCTATGAAAGCACCCTGTTGATTTAGAGAAAACTCGTCCCCTTCCCAGAGCCCTGCCTACAGTGACTAGAAACTCGTCCAAAACTCTGGTATTTAGGTAGGTTCAAGGCGGCATGAATGGAGCTTTCAAAATGGGAAAGCAAGCCTTGTGCCATCAGGTCTCCGTTTCCAGTGAGCACGCAGCCTACCCCCTTGTGATGTCTACCAAGTAAATATTCCCTCAAACTACACAATGGTCCCTTCCCTGAAGAATGTTTTCTTGGCACGGAGTTCTGCATGTAGCGAACTGCCTCTCCCAAGGAACGCTTTGGTAACGCTTTCGGTGCTTATGCTCTTCTAAAACCCTGCAGTGTAAGAGGAAGAACTGTGCTTTGGTTACAGGAGGAACGCAAGCCAACTTTCTCCTGTAAGTATGGGGTCTTAAGGTATGACTTTGTAGAAGGACTGTGAAACAGTATTGGTTACTCAGTGCCGCTCAGCCTAGGGCACTGAGGCAGATATGCATGACATGTAGACGTGAGACAACAGATTGCCTGGAGCTGTTGGAGTGCTGAGGAAATCTAGCTCTCCCAAGGAGGCGTGCAGTGTGTTGCCCTACCCTTAGCATATTGAGAGTGACTGGGAAAGGTTTCCGGGCCTGGATGTTTCTGAGCTTCCCAGTCGAGCATGCCGGTCCTCGGTGTTCTTGCAGGGAATAGGGTGCCCACGAGAGTTACTAGGTGTCTTCATAAGCGTACTAACGTTCAAAGAAAGCAGAACTGCAACTCGTGTCTCCAGGAAACTGCTCCACGTGCCGCTTCAGCAGGGCTCTTCAAGGCTTTACCTTGAGGAAAGGACTCACGTCAAGTTTCCTTGTAGCTCTAGAGCGTCTCAGGAGGAGCTCCCACCCAGGCTATGAAAGCACCCTGTTGATTTCGAGAAAACTCGTTCCCTTCCCAGAGCCCTGCCTACAGTGACTAGAAACTCGTCCAAAACACTGGTATTTAGGTAGGTTCAAGGCGGCATGAATGGAGCTTTCAAAATGGGAAAGCAAGCCTTGTGCCATCAGGTCCCCGTTTCCAGTGAACACGCAGCCTACCTCCTTGTGATTTCTACCAAGTTAATATACACTCTAGAGACACACTGGTCCCTTCCCTGAATAACGTGTTTTTGGCACGGAGTTCTGCATGTAGCGAACTGCCTCTCCCAAGGAATGCTCTAGGTACACTATAGGGGCTTAGCCTCTTCTAAAACCCTGCAGTGTAAGAGGAAGAACTGTGCTTTGGTTACAGCAGGAACGCAAGGCAACTTTCTCCTGTAAGTATGGGGTCTTAAGGTATGACTTTGTAGAAGGAATGTGAAACAGTATTGGTTACTCAGTGCCACTCAGCCTAGGGCATTGAGGCAGATATGCATGACATGTAGACGTGAGACAACAGATTGCCTGGAGCTGTTGGAGTGCTGAGGAAATCTAGCTCATCCAAGGAGGCATGCAGTGTGTTGCCTTACACTTAGCATATTGAGAGTGACTGGGAAAGGTTTCCGGGCCTGGATGTTTCTGAGCTTCCCAGTCGAGCATGCCGGTCCTCGGTGTTCGTGCAGGTAATAGTGTGCCCACGAGAGTTACTAGGTGTCTTCATAAGCGTACTAACGTTCAAAGAAAGCAGAACTGCAACTCATGTCTCCAGGAAACTGCTCCACGCTTCGGCTTCAGCAGGGCCCTTCAAGGCTTTACCTTGAGGAAACGACTCACGTCAAGTTTCCTTTGAGCTCTAGAGCGTCTCAGTTGGAGCTCCCACCCAGGCTACGAAAGCACCCTGTTGATTTAGAGAAAACTCGTTCCCTTCCCACAGCCCTGCCTACAGTGACTAGAGACCCGTCCAAAACACTGGTATTTAGGTAGCTTCAAGGCAGCATGAATGGAGCTTTCAAAATGGGAAAGCAAGCCTTGTGCCATCAGGTCTCCGTTTCCAGTGAGCACGCAGCCTACCCCCTTGTGATTTCTACCAAGTAAATATTCCCTCAAACTACACAATGGTCCCTTCCCTGAAGAATGTTTTCTTGGCACGGAGTTCTGCATGTAGCGAACTGCCTCTCCCAAGGAACGCTTTGGTAACGCTATCGGGGCTTAGGCTCTTCTAAAACCCTGCAGTGTAAGAGGAAGAACTGTGCTTTGGTTACAGGAGGAACGCAAGCCGAGTTTCTCCTGTAAGTATGGGGTCTTAAGGTATGACTTTGTAGAAGGAATGCGAAGCAGTTTTGATTTCTCAGTGCCGCTCAGCCTAGGGCATTGAGGCAATTTGCATGACATGTAGGACATGAGAGAACAGATTACCTGGAGCTGTTGGAGTGCTGAGGAAATGTAGCTCTCCCAAGGAAGAGTGCAGTGTGTTGCCCTACACTTAGCATACACAGAGTGACTGGGAAAGGTATCCGGGCCTGGATGTTTCTTAGCAACCCAGTGGAGCCTGCCGGTACTCGGTGTTCTTGCACGGAATAGGGTGCCGAGGCGAGATCCTAGGTGTCTTGAAAAGCGTACTAATGTTAAAAGAAAGGAGAACTGCAACTCATGTCTCAAGGAAACTTCTCCACGTTCCGCTTCAGCAGGACTCTTCAAGGCTTTACTTTGAGGAAAGGACTCACGTCAAGTTTCCTTGAGGCTCTAGAGCGTCTCAGGAGGAACTCCCACCCAGGCTATGAAAGCACCCTGTTGATTTAGAGAAAACTCGTCCCCTTCCCAGAGCCCTGCCTACAGTGACTAGAAACTCGTCCAAAACTCTGGTATTTAGGTAGGTTCAAGGCGGCATGAATGGAGCTTTCAAAATGGGAAAGCAAGCCTTGTGCCATCAGGTCTCCGTTTCCAGTGAGCACGCAGCCTACCCCCTTGTGATGTCTACCAAGTAAATATTCCCTCAAACTACACAATGGTCCCTTCCCTGAAGAATGTTTTCTTGGCACGGAGTTCTGCATGTAGCGAACTGCCTCTCCCAAGGAACGCTTTGGTAACGCTTTCGGTGCTTATGCTCTTCTAAAACCCTGCAGTGTAAGAGGAAGAACTGTGCTTTGGTTACAGGAGGAACGCAAGCCAACTTTCTCCTGTAAGTATGGGGTCTTAAGGTATGACTTTGTAGAAGGACTGTGAAACAGTATTGGTTACTCAGTGCCGCTCAGCCTAGGGCACTGAGGCAGATATGCATGACATGTAGACGTGAGACAACAGATTGCCTGGAGCTGTTGGAGTGCTGAGGAAATCTAGCTCTCCCAAGGAGGCGTGCAGTGTGTTGCCCTACCCTTAGCATATTGAGAGTGACTGGGAAAGGTTTCCGGGCCTGGATGTTTCTGAGCTTCCCAGTCGAGCATGCCGGTCCTCGGTGTTCTTGCAGGGAATAGGGTGCCCACGAGAGTTACTAGGTGTCTTCATAAGCGTACTAACGTTCAAAGAAAGCAGAACTGCAACTCGTGTCTCCAGGAAACTGCTCCACGTGCCGCTTCAGCAGGGCTCTTCAAGGCTTTACCTTGAGGAAAGGACTCACGTCAAGTTTCCTTGTAGCTCTAGAGCGTCTCAGGAGGAGCTCCCACCCAGGCTATGAAAGCACCCTGTTGATTTCGAGAAAACTCGTTCCCTTCCCAGAGCCCTGCCTACAGTGACTAGAAACTCGTCCAAAACACTGGTATTTAGGTAGGTTCAAGGCGGCATGAATGGAGCTTTCAAAATGGGAAAGCAAGCCTTGTGCCATCAGGTCCCCGTTTCCAGTGAACACGCAGCCTACCTCCTTGTGATTTCTACCAAGTTAATATACACTCTAGAGACACACTGGTCCCTTCCCTGAATAACGTGTTCTTGGCACGGAGTTCTGCATGTAGCGAACTGCCTCTCCCAAGGAATGCTCTAGGTACGCTATAGGGGCTTAGCCTCTTCTAAAACCCTGCAGTGTAAGAGGAAGAACTGTGCTTTGGTTACAGCAGGAACGCAAGGCAACTTTCTCCTGTAAGTATGGGGTCTTAAGGTATGACTTTGTAGAAGGAATGTGAAACAGTATTGGTTACTCAGTGCCACTCAGCCTAGGGCATTGAGGCAGATATGCATGACATGTAGACGTGAGACAACAGATTGCCTGGAGCTGTTGGAGTGCTGAGGAAATCTAGCTCATCCAAGGAGGCATGCAGTGTGTTGCCTTACACTTAGCATATTGAGAGTGACTGGGAAAGGTTTCCGGGCCTGGATGTTTCTGAGCTTCCCAGTCGAGCATGCCGGTCCTCGGTGTTCGTGCAGGTAATAGTGTGCCCACGAGAGTTACTAGGTGTCTTCATAAGCGTACTAACGTTCAAAGAAAGCAGAACTGCAACTCATGTCTCCAGGAAACTGCTCCACGCTTCGGCTTCAGCAGGGCCCTTCAAGGCTTTACCTTGAGGAAACGACTCACGTCAAGTTTCCTTTGAGCTCTAGAGCGTCTCAGGTGGCGCTCCCACCCAGGCTACGAAAGCACCCTGTTGATTTAGAGAAAACTCGTTCCCTTCCCAGAGCCCTGCCTACAGTGACTAGAGACCCGTCCAAAACACTGGTATTTAGGTAGCTTCAAGGCAGCATGAATGGAGCTTTCCAAATGGGAAAGCAAGCTTTGTGCCATCAGGTCTCCGTTTCCAGGGAACACGCAGCCTACCCCCTTGTGATGTCTACCAAGTAAATATTCCCTCAAACTACACAGTGGTCCCTTCCCTGAAGAATGTTTTCTTGGCACGGAGTTCTTCATGTAGCGAACTGCCTCTCCCAAGGAACGCTTTGGTAACGCTATCGGGGCTTAGGCTCTTCTAAAACCCTGCAGTGTAAGAGGAAGAACTGTGCTTTGGTTACAGGAGGAACGCAAGCCGAGTTTCTCCTCTAAGTATGGGGTCTTAAGGTATGACTTTGTAGAAGGAATGCGAAGCAGTTTTGATTTCTCAGTGCCGCTCAGCCTAGGGCATTGAGGCAATTTGCATGACATGTAGGACGTGAGAGAACAGATTACCTGGAGCTGTTGGAGTGCTGAGGAAATGTAGCTCTCCCAAGGAAGAGTGCAGTGTGTTGCCTACACTTAGCATACACAGAGTGACTGGGAAAGGTATCCGGGCCTGGATGTTTCTTAGCAACCCAGTGGAGCCTGCCGGTACTCGGTGTTCTTGCACGGAATAGGGTGCCCAGGCGAGATCCTAGGTGTCTTGAAAAGCGTAGTAACGTTAAAAGAAAGGAGAACTGCAACTCATGTCTCAAGGAAACTTCTCCACGCTTCGGCTTCAGCAGGGCCCTTCAAGGCTTTACCTTGAGGAAACGACTCACGTTAAGTTTCCTTTGAGCTCTAGAGCGTCTCAGTTGGAGCTCCCACCCAGGCGAGAAAGCACCCTGTTGATTTAGAGAAAACTCGTTCCCTTCCCACAGCCCTGCCTACAGTGACTAGAGACCCGTCCAAAACACTGGTATTTAGGTAGCTTCAAGGCAGCATGAATGGAGCTTTCAAAATGGGAAAGCAAGCCTTGTGCCATCAGGTCTCCGTTTCCAGGGAACACGCAGCCTACCCCCTTGTGATGTCTACCAAGTAAATAGTCCCTCAAACTACACAATGGTCCCTTCCCTGAAGAATGTTTTCTTGGCACGGAGTTCTGCATGTAGCGAACTGCCTCTCCCAAGGAACGCTTTGGTAACGCTATCGGGGCTTAGGCTCTTCTAAAACCCTGCAGTGTAAGAGGAAGAACTGTGCTTTGGTTACAGGAGGAACGCAAGCCGAGTTTCTCCTGTAAGTATGGGGTCTTAAGGTATGACTTTGTAGAAGGAATGCGAAGCAGTTTTGATTTCTCAGTGCCGCTCAGCCTAGGGCATTGAGGCAATTTGCATGACATGTAGGACGTGAGAGAACAGATTACCTGGAGCTGTTGGAGTGCTGAGGAAATGTAGCTCTCCCAAGGAAGAGTGCAGTGTGTTGCCCTACACTTAGCATACACAGAGTGACTGGGAAAGGTATCCGGGCCTGGATGTTTCTTAGCAACCCAGTGGAGCCTGCCGGTACTCGGTGTTCTTGCACGGAATAGGGTGCCCAGGCGAGATCCTAGGTGTCTTGAAAAGCGTAGTAACGTTAAAAGAAAGGAGAACTGCAACTCATGTCTCAAGGAAACTTCTCCACGTTCCGCTTCAGCAGGGCTCTTCAAGGCTTTACCTTGAGGAAAGGACTCACGTCAAGTTTCCTTGAGGCTCTAGAGCTTCTCAGGAGGAGCTCCCACCCAGGCTATGAAAGCACCCTGTTGATTTCGAGAAAACTCGTTCCCCTCCCAGAGCCCTGCCTACAGTGACTAGAAACTCGTCCAAAACACTGGTATTTAGGTAGGTTCAAGGCGGCATGAATGGAGCTTTCAAAATGGGAAAGCAAGCCTTGTGCCATCAGGTCCCCGTTTCCAGTGAACACGCAGCCTACCTCCTTGTGATTTCTACCAAGTTAATATACACTCTAGTGACACACTGGTCCCTTCCCTGAATAACGTGTTCTTGGCACGGAGTTCTGCATGTAGCGAACTGCCTCTCCCAAGGAATGCTCTAGGTACGCTATAGGGGCTTAGCCTCTTCTAAAACCCTGCAGTGTAAGAGGAAGAACTGTGCTTTGGTTACAGCAGGAATGCAAGCCAACTTTCTCCTGTAAGTATGGGGTCGTAAGGTATGACTTTGTAGAAGGAATGTGAAAGAGTATTGGTTTCTCAGTTCCGCTCAGCCTAGGGCACTGAGGCAGATATGCATGACATGTAGACGTGAGACAACAGATTGCCTGGAGCTGTTGGAGTGCTGAGGAAATCTAGCTCTCCCAAGGAGGCGTGCAGTGTGTTGCCCTACCCTTAGCATATTGAGAGTGACTGGGAAAGGTTTCCGGGCCTGGATGTTTCTGAGCTTCCCAGTCGAGCATGCCGGTCCTCGGTGTTCTTGCAGGGAATAGGGTGCCCACGAGAGTTACTAGGTGTCTTCATAAGCGTACTAACGTTCAAAGAAAGCAGAACTGCAACTCGTGTCTCCAGGAAACTGCTCCACGTGCCGCTTCAGCAGGGCTCTTCAAGGCTTTACCTTGAGGAAAGGACTCACGTCAAGTTTCCTTGTAGCTCTAGAGCGTCTCAGGAGGAGCTCCCACCCAGGCTATGAAAGCACCCTGTTGATTTCGAGAAAACTCGTTCCCTTCCCAGAGCCCTGCCTACAGTGACTAGAAACTCGTCCAAAACACTGGTATTTAGGTAGGTTCAAGGCGGCATGAATGGAGCTTTCAAAATGGGAAAGCAAGCCTTGTGCCATCAGGTCCCCGTTTCCAGTGAACACGCAGCCTACCTCCTTGTGATTTCTACCAAGTTAATATACACTCTAGAGACACACTGGTCCCTTCCCTGAATAACGTGTTTTTGGCACGGAGTTCTGCATGTAGCGAACTGCCTCTCCCAAGGAATGCTCTAGGTACACTATAGGGGCTTAGCCTCTTCTAAAACCCTGCAGTGTAAGAGGAAGAACTGTGCTTTGGTTACAGCAGGAACGCAAGGCAACTTTCTCCTGTAAGTATGGGGTCTTAAGGTATGACTTTGTAGAAGGAATGTGAAACAGTATTGGTTACTCAGTGCCACTCAGCCTAGGGCATTGAGGCAGATATGCATGACATGTAGACGTGAGACAACAGATTGCCTGGAGCTGTTGGAGTGCTGAGGAAATCTAGCTCATCCAAGGAGGCATGCAGTGTGTTGCCTTACACTTAGCATATTGAGAGTGACTGGGAAAGGTTTCCGGGCCTGGATGTTTCTGAGCTTCCCAGTCGAGCATGCCGGTCCTCGGTGTTCGTGCAGGTAATAGTGTGCCCACGAGAGTTACTAGGTGTCTTCATAAGCGTACTAACGTTCAAAGAAAGCAGAACTGCAACTCATGTCTCCAGGAAACTGCTCCACGCTTCGGCTTCAGCAGGGCCCTTCAAGGCTTTACCTTGAGGAAACGACTCACGTCAAGTTTCCTTTGAGCTCTAGAGCGTCTCAGTTGGAGCTCCCACCCAGGCTACGAAAGCACCCTGTTGATTTAGAGAAAACTCGTTCCCTTCCCACAGCCCTGCCTACAGTGACTAGAGACCCGTCCAAAACACTGGTATTTAGGTAGCTTCAAGGCAGCATGAATGGAGCTTTCAAAATGGGAAAGCAAGCCTTGTGCCATCAGGTCTCCGTTTCCAGTGAGCACGCAGCCTACCCCCTTGTGATTTCTACCAAGTAAATATTCCCTCAAACTACACAATGGTCCCTTCCCTGAAGAATGTTTTCTTGGCACGGAGTTCTGCATGTAGCGAACTGCCTCTCCCAAGGAACGCTTTGGTAACGCTATCGGGGCTTAGGCTCTTCTAAAACCCTGCAGTGTAAGAGGAAGAACTGTGCTTTGGTTACAGGAGGAACGCAAGCCGAGTTTCTCCTGTAAGTATGGGGTCTTAAGGTATGACTTTGTAGAAGGAATGCGAAGCAGTTTTGATTTCTCAGTGCCGCTCAGCCTAGGGCATTGAGGCAATTTGCATGACATGTAGGACATGAGAGAACAGATTACCTGGAGCTGTTGGAGTGCTGAGGAAATGTAGCTCTCCCAAGGAAGAGTGCAGTGTGTTGCCCTACACTTAGCATACACAGAGTGACTGGGAAAGGTATCCGGGCCTGGATGTTTCTTAGCAACCCAGTGGAGCCTGCCGGTACTCGGTGTTCTTGCACGGAATAGGGTGCCGAGGCGAGATCCTAGGTGTCTTGAAAAGCGTACTAATGTTAAAAGAAAGGAGAACTGCAACTCATGTCTCAAGGAAACTTCTCCACGTTCCGCTTCAGCAGGACTCTTCAAGGCTTTACTTTGAGGAAAGGACTCACGTCAAGTTTCCTTGAGGCTCTAGAGCGTCTCAGGAGGAACTCCCACCCAGGCTATGAAAGCACCCTGTTGATTTAGAGAAAACTCGTCCCCTTCCCAGAGCCCTGCCTACAGTGACTAGAAACTCGTCCAAAACTCTGGTATTTAGGTAGGTTCAAGGCGGCATGAATGGAGCTTTCAAAATGGGAAAGCAAGCCTTGTGCCATCAGGTCTCCGTTTCCAGTGAGCACGCAGCCTACCCCCTTGTGATGTCTACCAAGTAAATATTCCCTCAAACTACACAATGGTCCCTTCCCTGAAGAATGTTTTCTTGGCACGGAGTTCTGCATGTAGCGAACTGCCTCTCCCAAGGAACGCTTTGGTAACGCTTTCGGTGCTTATGCTCTTCTAAAACCCTGCAGTGTAAGAGGAAGAACTGTGCTTTGGTTACAGGAGGAACGCAAGCCAACTTTCTCCTGTAAGTATGGGGTCTTAAGGTATGACTTTGTAGAAGGACTGTGAAACAGTATTGGTTACTCAGTGCCGCTCAGCCTAGGGCACTGAGGCAGATATGCATGACATGTAGACGTGAGACAACAGATTGCCTGGAGCTGTTGGAGTGCTGAGGAAATCTAGCTCTCCCAAGGAGGCGTGCAGTGTGTTGCCCTACCCTTAGCATATTGAGAGTGACTGGGAAAGGTTTCCGGGCCTGGATGTTTCTGAGCTTCCCAGTCGAGCATGCCGGTCCTCGGTGTTCTTGCAGGGAATAGGGTGCCCACGAGAGTTACTAGGTGTCTTCATAAGCGTACTAACGTTCAAAGAAAGCAGAACTGCAACTCGTGTCTCCAGGAAACTGCTCCACGTGCCGCTTCAGCAGGGCTCTTCAAGGCTTTACCTTGAGGAAAGGACTCACGTCAAGTTTCCTTGTAGCTCTAGAGCGTCTCAGGAGGAGCTCCCACCCAGGCTATGAAAGCACCCTGTTGATTTCGAGAAAACTCGTTCCCTTCCCAGAGCCCTGCCTACAGTGACTAGAAACTCGTCCAAAACACTGGTATTTAGGTAGGTTCAAGGCGGCATGAATGGAGCTTTCAAAATGGGAAAGCAAGCCTTGTGCCATCAGGTCCCCGTTTCCAGTGAACACGCAGCCTACCTCCTTGTGATTTCTACCAAGTTAATATACACTCTAGAGACACACTGGTCCCTTCCCTGAATAACGTGTTTTTGGCACGGAGTTCTGCATGTAGCGAACTGCCTCTCCCAAGGAATGCTCTAGGTACACTATAGGGGCTTAGCCTCTTCTAAAACCCTGCAGTGTAAGAGGAAGAACTGTGCTTTGGTTACAGCAGGAACGCAAGGCAACTTTCTCCTGTAAGTATGGGGTCTTAAGGTATGACTTTGTAGAAGGAATGTGAAACAGTATTGGTTACTCAGTGCCACTCAGCCTAGGGCATTGAGGCAGATATGCATGACATGTAGACGTGAGACAACAGATTGCCTGGAGCTGTTGGAGTGCTGAGGAAATCTAGCTCATCCAAGGAGGCATGCAGTGTGTTGCCTTACACTTAGCATATTGAGAGTGACTGGGAAAGGTTTCCGGGCCTGGATGTTTCTGAGCTTCCCAGTCGAGCATGCCGGTCCTCGGTGTTCGTGCAGGTAATAGTGTGCCCACGAGAGTTACTAGGTGTCTTCATAAGCGTACTAACGTTCAAAGAAAGCAGAATTACAACTCATGTCTCCAGGAAGCTGCTCCACGCTTCGGCTTCAGCAGGGCTCTTCAAGGCTTTACCTTGAGGAAACGACTCACGTCAAGTTTCCTTTGAGCTCTAGAGCGTCTCAGGTGGAGCTCCCACCCAGGCTACGAAAGCACCCTGTTGATTTAGAGAAAACTCGTTCCCTTCCCACAGCCCTGCCTACAGTGACTAGAGACCCGTCCAAAACACTGGTATTTAGGTAGCTTCAAGGCAGCATGAATGGAGCTTTCAAAATGGGAAAGCAAGCCTTGTGCCATCAGGTCTCCGTTTCCAGTGAGCACGCAGCCTACCCCCTTATGATTTCTACCAAGTAAATATTCCCTCAAACTACACAATGGTCCCTTCCCTGAAGAATGTTTTCTTGGCACGGAGTTCTGCATGTAGCGAACTGCCTCTCCCAAGGAACGCTTTGGTAACGCTATCGGGGCTTAGGCTCTTCTAAAACCCTGCAGTGTAAGAGGAAGAACTGTGCTTTGGTTACAGGAGGAACGCAAGCCGAGTTTCTCCTGTAAGTATGGGGTCTTAAGGTATGACTTTGTAGAAGTAATGCGAAGCAATTTTGATTTCTCAGTGCCGCTCAGCCTAGGGCATTGAGGCAATTTGCATGACATGTAGGACATGAGAGAACAGATTACTTGGAGCTGTTGGAGTGCTGAGGAAATGTAGCTCTCCCAAGGAAGAGTGCAGTGTGTTGCCCTACACTAAGCATACACAGAGTGACTGGGAAAGGTATCCGGGCCTGGATGTTTCTTAGCAACCCAGTGGAGCCTGCCGGTACTCGGTGTTCTTGCACGGAATAGGGTGCCCAGGCGAGATCCTAGGTGTCTTGAAAAGCGTAGTAACTTTAAAAGAAAGGAGAACTGCAACTCCTGTCTCAAGGAAACTTCTCCACGTGCCGCTTCAGCAGGGCTCTTCAAGGCTTTACCTTGAGGAAAGGACTCACGTCAAGTTTCCTTGTAGCTCTAGAGCGTCTCAGGAGGAGCTCCCACCCAGGCTATGAAAGCACCCTGTTGATTTCGAGAAAACTCGTTCCCTTCCCAGAGCCCTGCCTACAGTGACTAGAAACTCGTCCAAAACACTGGTATTTAGGTAGGTTCAAGGCGGCATGAATGGAGCTTTCAAAATGGGAAAGCAAGCCTTGTGCCATCAGGTCCCCGTTTCCAGTGAACACGCAGCCTACCTCCCTGTGAGTTCTACCAAGTTAATATACATTCTAGCGACACACTGGTCCCTTCCCTGAATAACGTGTTCTTGGCACGGAGTTCTGCATGTAGCGAAGTGCCTCTCCCAAGGAATGCTCTAGGTACGCTATAGGGGCTTAGCCTCTTCTAAAACCCTGCAGTGTAAGAGGAAGAACTGTGCTTTGGTTACAGCAGGAACGCAAGGCAACTTTCTCCTGTAAGTATGGGGTCTTAAGGTATGACTTTGTAGAAGGAATGTGAAAGAGTATTGGTTTCTCAGTGCGGCTCAGCCTAGGGCATTGAGGCAGATATGCATGACATGTAGACGTGAGACAACAGATTGCCTGGAGCTGTTGGAGTGCTGAGGAAATCTAGCTCTCCCAAGGAGGCGTGCAGTGTGTTGCCCTACCCTTAGCATATTGAGAGTGACTGGGAAAGGTTTCCGGGCCTGGATGTTTCTGAGCTTCCCAGTCGAGCATGCCGGTCCTCGGTGTTCTTGCAGGGAATAGGGTGCCCACGAGAGTTACTAGGTGTCTTCATAAGCGTACTAACGTTCAAAGAAAGCAGAACTGCAACTCATGTCTCCAGGAAACTGCTCCACGCTTCGGCTTCAGCAGGGCCCTTCAAGGCTTTACCTTGAGGAAACGACTCACGTCAAGTTTCCTTTGAGCTCTAGAGCGTCTCAGTTGGAGCTCCCACCCAGGCTACGAAAGCACCCTGTTGATTTAGAGAAAACTCGTTCCCTTCCCACAGCCCTGCCTACAGTGACTAGAGACCCGTCCAAAACACTGGTATTTAGGTAGCTTCAAGGCAGCATGAATGGAGCTTTCAAAATGGGAAAGCAAGCCTTGTGCCATCAGGTCTCCGTTTCCAGGGAACACGCAGCCTACCCCCTTGTGATGTCTACCAAGTAAATATTCCCTCAAACTACACAATGGTCCCTTCCCTGAAGAATGTTTTCTTGGCACGGAGTTCTGCATGTAGCGAACTGCCTCTCCCAAGGAACGCTTTGGTAACGCTATCGGGGCTTAGGCTCTTCTAAAACCCTGCAGTGTAAGAGGAAGAACTGTGCTTTGGTTACAGGAGGAACGCAAGCCGAGTTTCTCCTGTAAGTATGGGGTCTTAAGGTATGACTTTGTAGAAGGAATGCGAAGCAGTTTTGATTTCTCAGTGCCGCTCAGCCTAGGGCATTGAGGCAATTTGCATGACATGTAGGACGTGAGAGAACAGATTACCTGGAGCTGTTGGAGTGCTGAGGAAATGTAGCTCTCCCAAGGAAGAGTGCAGTGTGTTGCCCTACACTTAGCATACACAGAGTGACTGGGAAAGGTATCCGGGCCTGGATGTTTCTTAGCAACCCAGTGGAGCCTGCCGGTACTCGGTGTTCTTGCACGGAATAGGGTGCCCAGGCGAGATCCTAGGTGTCTTGAAAAGCGTAGTAACGTTAAAAGAAAGGAGAACTGCAACTCATGTCTCAAGGAAACTTCTCCACGTGCCGCTTCAGCAGGGCTCTTCAAGGCTTTACCTTGAGGAAAGGACTCACGTCAAGTTTCCTTGTAGCTCTAGAGCGTCTCAGGAGGAGCTCCCACCCAGGCTACGAAAGCACCCTGTTGATTTCGAGAAAACTCGTTCCCTTCCCAGAGCCCTGCCTACAGTGACTAGAAACTCGTCCAAAACACTGGTATTTAGGTAGGTTCAAGGCGGCATGAATGGAGCTTTCAAAATGGGAAAGCAAGCCTTGTGCCATCAGGTCCCCGTTTCCAGTGAACACGCAGCCTACCTCCTTGTGATTTCTACCAAATTAATATACACTCTAGTGACACACTGGTCCCTTCCCTGAATAACGTGTTCTTGGCACGGAGTTCTGCATGTAGCGAACTGCCTCTCCCAAGGAATGCTCTAGGTACGCTATAGGGGCTTAGCCTCTTCTAAAACCCTGCAGTGTAAGAGGAAGAACTGTGCTTTGGTTACAGCAGGAACGCAAGCCAACTTTCTCCTGTAAGTATGGGGTCGTAAGGTATGACTTTGTAGAAGGAATGTGAAAGAGTATTGGTTTCTCAGTTCCGCTCAGCCTAGGGCACTGAGGCAGATATGCATGACATGTAGATGTGAGACAACAGATTGCCTGGAGCTGTTGGAGTGCTGAGGAAATCTAGCTCTCCCAAGGAGGCGTGCAGTGTGTTGCCCTACACTTAGCATATTGAGAGTGACTGGGAAAGGTTTCCGGGCCTGGATGTTTCTGAGCTTCCCAGTCGAGCATGCCGGTCCTCGGTGTTCTTGCAGGGAATAGGGTGCCCACGAGAGTTACTAGGTGTCTTCATAAGCGTACTAACGTTCAAAGAAAGCAGAACTGCAACTCGTGTCTCCAGGAAACTGCTCCACGTGCCGCTTCAGCAGGGCTCTTCAAGGCTTTACCTTGAGGAAACGACTCACGTCAAGTTTCCTTTGAGCTCTAGAGCGTCTCAGGTGGAGCTCCCACCCAGGCTACGAAAGCACCCTGTTGATTTAGAGAAAACTCGTTCCCTTCCCAGAGCCCTGCCTACAGTGACTAGAGACCCGTCCAAAACACTGGTATTTAGGTAGCTTCAAGGCAGCATGAATGGAGCTTTCAAAATGGGAAAGCAAGCCTTGTGCCATCAGGTCTCCGTTTCCAGTGAGCACGCAGCCTACCCCCTTGTGATGTCTACCAAGTAAATATTCCCTCAAACTACACAATGGTCCCTTCCCTGAAGAATGTTTTCTTGGCACGGAGTTCTGCATGTAGCGAACTGCCTCTCCCAAGGAACGCTTTGGTAACGCTATCGGGGCTTAGGCTCTTCTAAAACCCTGCAGTGTAAGAGGAAGAACTGTGCTTTGGTTACAGCAGGAACGCAAGGCAACTTTCTCCTGTAAGTATGGGGTCTTAAGGTTTGACTTTGTAGAAGGAATGTGAAAGAGTATTGGTTTCTCAGTGCGGCTCAGCCTAGGGCATTGAGGCAGATATGCATGACATGTAGACGTGAGACAACAGATTGCCTGGAGCTGTTGGAGTGCTGAGGAAATCTAGCTCTCCCAAGGAGGCGTGCAGTGTGTTGCCCTACCCTTAGCATATTGAGAGTGAATGGGAAAGGTTTCCGGGCCTGGATCTTTCTGAGCTTCCCAGTCGAGCATGCCGGTCCACGGTGTTCTTGCAGGGAATAGGGTGCCCACGAGAGTTACTAGGTGTCTTCATAAGCGTACTAACGTTCAAAGAAAGCAGAACTGCAACTCATGTCTCCAGGAAACTTCTCCACGCTTCGGCTTCAGCAGGGCCCTTCAAGGCTTTACCTTGAGGAAACGACTCACGTCAAGTTTCCTTTGAGCTCTAGAGCGTCTCAGTTGGAGCTCCCACCCAGGCTACGAAAGCACCCTGTTGATTTAGAGAAAACTCGTTCCCTTCCCACAGCCCTGCCTACAGTGACTAGAGACCCGTCCAAAACACTGGTATTTAGGTAGCTTCAAGGCAGCATGAATGGAGCTTTCAAAATGGGAAAGCAAGCCTTGTGCCATCAGGTCTCCGTTTCCAGGGAACACGCAGCCTACCCCCTTGTGATGTCTACCAAGTAAATATTCCCTCAAACTACACAATGGTCCCTTCCCTGAAGAATGTTTTCTTGGCACGGAGTTCTGCATGTAGCGAACTGCCTCTCCCAAGGAACGCTTTGGTAACGCTATCGGGGCTTAGGCTCTTCTAAAACCCTGCAGTGTAAGAGGAAGAACTGTGCTTTGGTTACAGGAGGAACGCAAGCCGAGTTTCTCCTCTAAGTATGGGGTCTTAAGGTATGACTTTGTAGAAGGAATGCGAAGCAGTTTTGATTTCTCAGTGCCGCTCAGCCTAGGGCATTGAGGCAATTTGCATGACATGTAGGACGTGAGAGAACAGATTACCTGGAGCTGTTGGAGTGCTGAGGAAATGTAGCTCTCCCAAGGAAGAGTGCAGTGTGTTGCCCTACACTTAGCATACACAGAGTGACTGGGAAAGGTATCCGGGCCTGGATGTTTCTTAGCAACCCAGTGGAGCCTGCCGGTACTCGGTGTTCTTGCATGGAATAGGGTGCCCAGGCGAGATCCTAGGTGTCTTGAAAAGCGTAGTAACGTTAAAAGAAAGGAGAACTGCAACTCATGTCTCAAGGAAACTTCTCCACGTGCCGCTTCCGCAGGGCTCTTCAAGGCTTTACCTTGAGGAAAGGACTCACGTCAAGTTTCCTTGTAGCTCTAGAGCGTCTCAGGAGGAGCTCCCACCCAGGCTACGAAAGCACCCTGTTGATTTAGAGAAAACTCGTTCCCTTCCCAGAGCCCTGCCTACAGTGACTAGAAACTCGTCCAAAACACTGGTATTTAGGTAGGTTCAAGGCGGCATGAATGGAGCTTTCAAAATGGGAAAGCAAGCCTTGTGCCATCAGGTCCCCGTTTCCAGTGAACACGCAGCCTACCTCCTTGTGATTTCTACCAAATTAATATACACTCTAGTGACACACTGGTCCCTTCCCTGAATAACGTGTTCTTGGCACGGAGTTCTGCATGTAGCAAACCGCCTCTCCCAAGGAATGCTCTAGGTATGCTATAGGGGCTTAGCCTCTTCTAAAACCCTGCAGTGTAAGAGGAAGAACTGTGCTTTGGTTACAGCAGGAACGCAAGCCAACTTTCTCCTGTAAGTATGGGGTCGTAAGGTATGACTTTGTAGAAGGAATGTGAAAGAGTATTGGTTTCTCAGTGCCGCTCAGCCTAGGGCACTGAGGCAGATATGCATGACATGTAGATGTGAGACAATAGATTGCCTGGAGCTGTTGGAGTGCTGAGGAAATCTAGCTCTCCCAAGGAGGCGTGCAGTGTGTTGCCCTACACTTAGCATATTGAGAGTGACTGGGAAAGGTTTCCGGGCCTGGATGTTTCTGAGCTTCCCAGTCGAGCATGCCGGTCCTCGGTGTTCTTGCAGGGAATAGGGTGCCCACGGGAGTTACTATGTGTCTTCATAAGCATACTAACGTTCAAAGAAAGCAGAACTGCAACTCATGTCTCCAGGAAACTGCTCCACGCTTCGGCTTCAGCAGGGCTCTTCAAGGCTTTACCTTGAGGAAACGACTCACGTCAAGTTTCCTTTGAGCTCTAGAGCGTCTCAGGTGGAGCTCCCACCCAGGCTACGAAAGCACCCTGTTGATTTAGAGAAAACTCGTTCCCTTCCCAGAGCCCTGCCTACAGTGACTAGAGACCCGTCCAAAACACTGGTATTTAGGTAGCTTCAAGGCAGCATGAATGGAGCTTTCAAAATGGGAAAGCAAGCCTTGTGCCATCAGGTCTCCGTTTCCAGTGAGCATGCAGCCTACCCCCTTGTGATGTCTACCAAGTAAAAATTCCCTCAAACTACACAATGGTCACTTCCCTGAAGAATGTTTTCTTGGCACGGAGTTCTGCATGTAGCGAACTGCCTCTCCCAAGGAACGCTTTGGTAACGCTATCGGGGCTTAGGCTCTTCTAAAACCCTGCAGTGTAAGAGGAAGAACTGTGCTTTGGTTACAGCAGGAACGCAAGGCAACTTTCTCCTGTAAGTATGGGGTCTTAAGGTATGACTTTGTAGAAGGAATGTGAAAGAGTATTGGTTTCTCAGTGCGGCTCAGCCTAGGGCATTGAGGCAGATATGCATGACATGTAGACGTGAGACAACAGATTGCCTGGAGCTGTTGGAGTGCTGAGGAAATCTAGCTCTCCCAAGGAGGCGTGCAGTGTGTTGCCCTACCCTTAGCATATTGAGAGTGACTGGGAAAGGTTTCCGGGCCTGGATGTTTCTGAGCTTCCCAGTCGAGCATGCCGGTCCTCGGTGTTCTTGCAGGGAATAGGGTGCCCACGAGAGTTACTAGGTGTCTTCATAAGCGTACTAACGTTCAAAGAAAGCAGAACTGCAACTCATGTCTCCAGGAAACTGCTCCACGCTTCGGCTTCAGCAGGGCCCTTCAAGGCTTTACCTTGAGGAAACGACTCACGTCACGTTTCCTTTGAGCTCTAGAGCGTCTCAGTTGGAGCTCCCACCCAGGCTACGAAAGCACCCTGTTGATTTAGAGAAAACTCGTTCCCTTCCCACAGCCCTGCCTACAGTGACTAGAGACCCGTCCAAAACACTGGTATTTAGGTAGCTTCAAGGCAGCATGAATGGAGCTTTCAAAATGGGAAAGCAAGCCTTGTGCCATCAGGTCTCCGTTTCCAGTGAGCACGCAGCCTACCCCCTTGTGATTTCTACCAAGTAAATATTCCCTCAAACTACACAATGGTCCCTTCCCTGAAGAATGTTTTCTTGGCACGGAGTTCTGCATGTAGCGAACTGCCTCTCCCAAGGAACGCTTTGGTAACGCTATCGGGGCTTAGGCTCTTCTAAAACCCTGCAGTGTAAGAGGAAGAACTGTGCTTTGGTTACAACAGGAACGCAAGGCAACTTTCTCCTGTAAGTATGGGGTCTTAAGGTATGACTTTGTAGAAGGAATGTGAAAGAGTATTGGTTTCTCAGTGCCGCTCAGCCTAGGGCACTGAGGCAGATATGCATGACATGTAGACGTGAGACAACAGATTGCCTGGAGCTGTTGGAGTGCTGAGGAAATCTAGCTCTTCCAAGGAGGCGTGCAGTGTGTTGCCTTACACTTAGCATATTGAGAGTGACTGGGAAAGGTTTCCGGGCCTGGATGTTTCTGAGCTTCCCAGTCGAGCATGCCGGTCCTCGGTGTTCGTGCAGGGAATAGGGTGCCCACGAGAGTTACTAGGTGTCTTCATAAGCGTACTAACGTTCAAAGAAAGCAGAACTGCAACTCATGTCTCCAGGAAACTGCTCCACGCTTCGGCTTCAGCAGGGCTCTTCAAGGCTTTACCTTGAGGAAACGACTCACGTCAAGTTTCCTTTGAGCTCTAGAGCGTCTCAGGTGGAGCTCCCACCCAGGCTACGAAAGCACCCTGTTGATTTAGAGAAAACTCGTTCCCTTCCCAGAGCCCTGTCTACAGTGACTAGAGACCCGTCCAAAACACTGGTATTTAGGTAGCTTCAAGGCAGCATGAATGGAGCTTTCAAAATGGGAAAGCAAGCCTTGTGCCATCAGGTCTCCGTTTCCAGTGAGCACGCAGCCTACCCCCTTGTGATTTCTACCAAGTAAATATTCCCTCAAACTACACAATGGTCCCTTCCCTGAAGAATGTTTTCTTGGCACGGAGTTCTGCATGTAGCGAACTGCCTCTCCCAAGGAACGCTTTGGTAACGCTATCGGGGCTTAGGCTCTTCTAAAACCCTGCAGTGTAAGAGGAAGAACTGTGCTTTGGTTACAGGAGGAACGCAAGCCGAGTTTCTCCTGTAAGTATGGGGTCTTAAGGTATGACTTTGTAGAAGGAATGCGAAGCAGTTTTGATTTCTCAGTGCCGCTCAGCCTAGGGCATTGAGGGAATTTGCATGACATGTAGGACATGAGAGAACAGATTACTTGGAGCTGTTGGAGTGCTGAGGAAATGTAGCTCTCCCAAGGAAGAGTGCAGTGTGTTGCCCTACACTTAGCATACACAGAGTGACTGGGAAAGGTATCCGGGCCTGGATGTTTCTTAGCAACCCAGTGGAGCCTGCCGGTACTCGGTGTTCTTGCACGGAATAGGGTGCCCAGGCGAGATCCTAGGTGTCTTGAAAAGCGTAGTTACGTTAAAAGAAAGGAGCACTGCAACTCATGTCTCAAGGAAACTTCTCCACGTGCCGCTTCAGCAGGGCTCTTCAAGGCTTTACCTTGAGGAAAGGACTCACGTCAAGTTTCCTGGTAGCTCTAGAGCGTCTCAGGAGGAGCTCCCAACCAGGCTATGAAAGCAGCCTGTTGATTTAGAGAAAACTCGTTCCCTTCCCAGAGCCCTGCCTACAGTGACTAGAAACTCGTCCAAAACACTGGTATTTAGGTAGGTTCAAGGAGGCATGAATGGAGCTTTCAAAATGGGAAAGCAAGCCTTGTGCCATCAGGTCCCCATTTCCAGTGAACACGCAGCCTACCTCCCTGTGACTTCTACCAAGTTAATATACATTCTAGCGACACACTGGTCCCTTCCCTGAATAACGTGTTCTTGGCACGGAGTTATGCATGTAGCGAACTGCCTCTCCCAAGGAATGCTCTAGGTACGCTATAGGGGTTTAGCCTCTTCTAAAACACTGCAGTGTAAGAGGAAGAACTGTGCTTTGGTTACAGCAGGAACGCAAGGTAACTTTCTCCTGTAAGTTTGGGGTCTTAAGGTATGACTTTGTAGAAGGAATGTGAAAGAGTATTGGTTTCTCAGTGCGGCTCAGCCTAGGGCATTGAGGCAGATATGCATGACATGTAGACGTGAGACAACAGATTGCCTGGAGCTGTTGGAGTGCTGAGGAAATCTAGCTCTCCCAAGGAGGCGTGCAGTGTGTTGCCCTACACTTAGCATACACAGAGTGACTGGGAAAGGTTTCCGGGCCTGGATGTTTCTGAGCTTCCCAGTTGAGCATGCCGGTCCTCGGTGTTCTTGCAGGGAATAGGGTGCCCACGAGAGTTACTAGGTGTCTTCATAAGCGTACTAACGTTCAAAGAAAGCAGAATTGCAACTCATGTCTCCAGGAAACTGCTCCACGCTTCGGCTTCAGCAGGGCCCTTCAAGGCTTTACCTTGAGGAAACGACTCACGTCAAGTTTCCTTTGAGCTCTAGAGCGTCTCAGTTGGAGCTCCCACCCAGGCTACGAAAGCACCCTGTTGATTTAGAGAAAACTCGTTCCCTTCCCACAGCCCTGCCTACAGTGACTAGAGACCCGTCCAAAACACTGGTATTTAGGTAGCTTCAAGGCAGCATGAATGGAGCTTTCAAAATGGGAAAGCAAGCCTTGTGCCATCAGGTCTCCGTTTCCAGGGAACACGCAGCCTACCCCCTTGTGATGTCTACTAAGTAAATATTCCCTCAAACTACACAATGGTCCCTTCCCTGAAGAATGTTTTCTTGGCACGGAGTTCTGCATGTAGCGAACTGCCTCTCCCAAGGAACGCTTTGGTAACGCTATCGGGGCTTAGGCTCTTCTAAAACCCTGCAGTGTAAGAGGAAGAACTGTGCTTTGGTTACAGGAGGAACGCAAGCCGAGTTTCTCCTGTAAGTATGGGGTCTTAAGGTATGACTTTGTAGAAGGAATGCAAAGCAGTTTTGATTTCTCAGTGCCGCTCAGCCTAGGGCATTGAGGCAATTTGCATGACATGTAGGACGTGAGAGAACAGATTACCTGGAGCTGTTGGAGTGCTGAGGAAATGTAGCTCTCCCAAGGAAGAGTGCAGTGTGTTGCCCTACACTTAGCATACACAGAGTGACTGGGAAAGGTATCCGGGCCTGGATGTTTCTTAGCAACCCAGTGGAGCCTGCCGGTACTCGGTGTTCTTGCACGGAATAGGGTGCCCAGGCGAGATCCTAGGTGTCTTGAAAAGCGTACTAATGTTAAAAGAAAGGAGAACTGCTACTCATGTCTCAAGGAAACTTCTCCACGTTCCGCTTCAGCAGGGCTCTTCAAGGCTTTACCTTGAGGAAAGGACTCACGTCAAGTTTCCTTGAGGCTCTAGAGCGTCTCAGGAGGAGCTCCCACCCAGGCTATGAAAGCACCCTGTTGGTTTAGAGAAAACTCGTTCCCTTCCCAGAGCCCTGCCTACAGTGACTAGAAACTCGTCCAAAACTCTGGTATTTAGGTAGGTTCAAGGCGGCATGAATGGAGCTTTCAAAATGGGAAAGCAAGACTTGTGCCATCAGGTCTCCGTTTCCAGTGAGCACGCAGCCTACCCCCTTGTGATGTCTACCAAGTAAATATTCCCTCAAACTACACAATGGTCCCTTCCCTGAAGAATGTTTTCTTGGCACGGAGTTCTGCATGTAGCGAACTGCCTCTCCCAAGGAACGCTTTGGTAACGCTTTCAGTGCTTAGGCTCTTCTAAAACCCTGCAGTGTAAGAGGAAGAACTGTGCTTTGGTTACAGGAGGAATGCAAGCCAACTTTCTCCTGTAAGTATGGGGTCTTAAGGTATGACTTTGTAGAAGGAATGTGAAACAGTATTGGTTACTCAGTGCCGCTCAGCCTAGGGCATTGAGGCAGATATGCATGACATGTATACGTGAGACAACAGATTGCCTGGAGCTGTTGGAGTGCTGAGGAAATCTAGCTCTCCCAAGGAGGCGTGCAGTGTGTTGCCCTACACTTAGCATATTGAGAGTGACTGGGAAAGTTTTCCGGGCCTGGATGTTTCTGAGCTTCCCAGTCGAGCATGCCGGTCCTCGGTGTTCTTGCAGGGAATAGGGTGCCCACGGGAGTTACTAGGTGTCTTCAAAAGCGTACTAACGTTCAAAGAAAGCAGAACTGCAACTCATATCTCCAGGAAACTGCTCCACACTTCGGCTTCAGCAGGGCTCTTCAAGGCTTTACCTTGAGGAAACGACTCACGTCAAGTTTCCTTTGAGCTCTAGAGCGTCTCAGGTGGAGCTCCCACCCAGGCTACGAAAGCACCCTGTTGATTTAGAGAAAACTCGTTCCCTTCCCAGAGCCCTGCCTACAGTGACTAGGGACCCGTCCAAAACACTGGTATTTAGGTAGCTTCAAGGCAGCATGAATGGAGCTTTCAAAATGGGAAAGCAAGCCTTGTGCCATCAGGTCTCCGTTTCCAGTGAGCACGCAGCCTACCCCCTTGTGATTTCTACCAAGTAAATATTCCCTCAAACTACACAATGGTCCCTTCCCTGAAGAATGTTTTCTTGGCACGGAGTTCTGCATGTAGCGAACTGCCTCTCCCAAGGAACGCTTTGGTAACGCTATCGGGGCTTAGGCTCTTCTAAAACCCTGCAGTGTAAGAGGAAGAACTGTGCTTTGGTTACAGGAGGAACGCAAGCCGAGTTTCTCCTGTAAGTATGGGGTCTTAAGGTATGACTTTGTAGAAGGAATGCGAAGCAGTTTTGATTTCTCAGTGCCGCTCAGCCTAGGGCATTGAGGCAATTTGCATGACATGTAGGACATGAGAGAACAGATTACCTGGAGCTGTTGGAGTGCTGAGGAAATGTAGCTCTCCCAAGGAAGAGTGCAGTGTGTTGCCCTACACTTAGCATACACAGAGTGACTGGGAAAGGTATCCGGGCCTGGATGTTTCTTAGCAACCCAGTGGAGCCTGCCGGTACTCGGTGTTCTTGCACGGAATAGGGTGCCCAGGCGAGATCCTAGGTGTCTTGAAAACCGTAGTAACGTTAAAAGAAAGGAGAACTGCAACTCATGTCTCAAGGAAACTTCTCCATGTGCCGCTTCAGCAGGGCTCTTCAAGGCTTTACCTTGAGGAAAGGACTCATGTCACGTTTCCTTGTAGCTCTAGAGCGTCTCAGGAGGAGCTCCCACCCAGGCTATGAAAGCACCCTGTTGATTTAGAGAAAACTCGTTCCCTTCCCAGAGCCCTGCCTACAGTGACTAGAAACTCGTCCAAAACACTGGTATTTAGGTAGGTTCAAGGCGGCATGAATGGAGCTTTCAAAATTGGAAAGCAAGCCTTGTGCCATCAGGTCCCCGTTTCCAGTGAACACGCAGCCTACCTCCCTGTGATTTCTACCAAGTTAATATACATTCTAGCGACACACTGGTCCCTTCCCTGAATAACGTGTTCTTGGCACGGAGTTCTACATGTAGTGAACTGCCTCTCCCAAGGAATGCTCTAGGTACGCTATAGGGGCTTAGCCTCTTCTAAAACCCTGCAGTGTAAGAGGAAGAACTGTGCTTTGGTTACAGCAGGAACGCAAGGCAACTTTCTCCTGTAAGTATGGGGTCTTAAGGTATGACTTTGTAGAAGGAATGTGAAAGAGTATTGGTTTCTCAGTGCGGCTCAGCCTAGGGCATTGAGGCAGATATGCATGACATGTAGACGTGAGACAACAGATTGCCTGGAGCTGTTGGAGTGCTGAGGAAATCTAGCTCTCCCAAGGAGGCGTGCAGTGTGTTGCCCTACCCTTAGCATATTGAGAGTGACTGGGAAAGGTTTCCGGGCCTGGATGTTTCTGAGCTTCCCAGTCGAGCCTGCCGGTTCTCGGTGTTCTTGCAGGGAATAGGGTGCCCACGGGAGTTACTAGGTGTCTTCATAAGCGTACTAACGTTCAAAGAAAGCAGAACTGCAACTCATGTCTCCAGGAAACTGCTCCACGCTTCGGCTTCAGCAGGGCCCTTCAAGGCTTTACCTTGAGGAAACGACTCACGTCAAGTTTCCTTTGAGCTCTAGAGCGTCTCAGGTGAAGCTCCCACCCAGGCTACGAAAGCACCCTGTTGATTTAGAGAAAACTCGTTCCCTTCCCACAGCCCTGCCTACAGTGACTAGAGACCCGTCCAAAACACTGGTATTTAGGTAGCTTCAAGGCAGCATGAATGGAGCTTTCACAATGGGAAAGCAAGCCTTGTGCCATCAGGTCTCCGTTTCCAGTGAGCACGCAGCCTACCCCCTTGTGATTTCTACCAAGTAAATATTCCCTCAAACTACACAATGGTCCCTTCCCTGAAGAATGTTTTCTTGGCACGGAGTTCTGCATGTAGCGAACTGCCTCTCCCAAGGAACGCTTTGGTAACGCTATCGGGGCTTAGGCTCTTCTAAAACCCTGCAGTGTAAGAGGAAGAACTGTGCTTTGGTTACAACAGGAACGCAAGGCAACTTTCTCCTGTAAGTATGGGGTCTTAAGGTATGACTTTGTAGAAGGAATGTGAAAGAGTATTGGTTTCTCAGTGCCGCTCAGCCTAGGGCACTGAGGCAGATATGCATGACATGTAGACGTGCGACAACAGATTGCCTGGAGCTGTTGGAGTGCTGAGGAAATCTAGCTCTTCCAAGGAGGCGTGCAGTGTGTTGCCTTACACTTAGCATATTGAGAGTGACTGGGAAAGGTTTCCGGGCCTGGATGTTTCTGAGCTTCCCAGTCGAGCATGCCGGTCCTCGGTGTTCGTGCAGGGAATAGGGTGCCCACGAGAGTTACTAGGTGTCTTCATAAGCGTACTAACGTTCAAAGAAAGCAGAACTGCAACTCATGTCTCCAGGAAACTGCTCCACGCTTCGGCTTCACCAGGGCTCTTCAAGGCTTTACCTTGAGGAAACGACTCACGTCAAGTTTCCTTTGAGCTCTAGAGCGTCTCAGGTGGAGCTCCCACCCAGGCTACGAAAGCACCCTGTTGATTTAGAGAAAACTCGTTCCCTTCCCAGAGCCCTGCCTACAGTGACTAGAGACCCGTCCAAAACACTGGTATTTAGGTAGCTTCAACGCAGCATGAATGGAGCTTTCAAAATGGGAAAGCAAGCCTTGTGCCATCAGGTCTCCGTTTCCAGTGAGCACGCAGCCTACCCCCTTGTGATTTCTACCAAGTAAATATTCCCTCAAACTACACAATGGTCCCTTCCCTGAAGAATGTTTTCTTGGCACGGAGTTCTGCATGTAGCGAACTGCCTCTCCCAAGGAACGCTTTGGTAACGCTATCGGGGCTTAGGCTCTTCTAAAACCCTGCAGTGTAAGAGGAAGAACTGTGCTTTGGTTACAGCAGGAACGCAAGGCAACTTTCTCCTGTAAGTATGGGGTCTTAAGGTTTGACTTTGTAGAAGGAATGTGAAAGAGTATTGGTTTCTCAGTGCGGCTCAGCCTAGGGCATTGAGGCAGATATGCATGACATGTAGACGTGAGACAACAGATTGCCTGGAGCTGTTGGAGTGCTGAGGAAATCTAGCTCTCCCAAGGAGGCGTGCAGTGTGTTGCCCTACCCTTAGCATATTGAGAGTGACTGGGAAAGGTTTCCGGGCCTGGATGTTTCTGAGCTTCCCAGTCGAGCATGCCGGTCCTCGGTGTTCTTGCAGGGAATAGGGTGCCCACGAGAGTTACTAGGTGTCTTCATAAGCGTACTAACGTTCAAAGAAAGCAGAACTGCAACTCGTGTCTCCAGGAAACTGCTCCACGTGCCGCTTCAGCAGGGCTCTTCAAGGCTTTACCTTGAGGAAACGACTCACGTCAAGTTTCCTTTGAGCTCTGGAGCGTCTCAGTTGGAGCTCCCACCCAGGCTACGAAAGCACCCTGTTGATTTAGAGAAAACTCGTTCCCTTCCCACAGCCCTGCCTACAGTGACTAGAGACCCGTCCAAAACACTGGTATTTAGGTAGCTTCAAGGCAGCATGAATGGAGCTTTCAAAATGGGAAAGCAAGCCTTGTGCCATCAGGTCTCCGTTTCCAGGGAACACGCAGCCTACCCCCTTGTGATGTCTACCAAGTAAATATTCCCTCAAACTACACAATGGTCCCTTCCCTGAAGAATGTTTTCTTGGCACGGAGTTCTGCATGTAGCGAACTGCCTCTCCCAAGGAACGCTTTGGTAACGCTATCGGGGCTTAGGCTCTTCTAAAACCCTGCAGTGTAAGAGGAAGAACTGTGCTTTGGTTACAGGAGGAACGCAAGCCGAGTTTCTCCTGTAAGTATGGGGTCTTAAGGTATGACTTTGTAGAAGGAATGCGAAGCAGTTTTGATTTCTCAGTGCCGCTCAGCCTAGGGCATTGAGGCAATTTGCATGACATGTAGGACATGAGAGAACAGATTACCTGGAGCTGTTGGAGTGCTGAGGAAATGTAGCTCTCCCAAGGAAGAGTGCAGTGTGTTGCCCTACACTTAGCATACACAGAGTGACTGGGAAAGGTATCCGGGCCTGGATGTTTCTTAGCAACCCAGTGGAGCCTGCCGGTACTCGGTGTTCTTGCACGGAATAGGGTGCCCAGGCGAGATCCTAGGTGTCTTGAAAACCGTAGTAACGTTAAAAGAAAGGAGAACTGCAACTCATGTCTCAAGGAAACTTCTCCATGTGCCGCTTCAGCAGGGCTCTTCAAGGCTTTACCTTGAGGAAAGGACTCATGTCACGTTTCCTTGTAGCTCTAGAGCGTCTCAGGAGGAGCTCCCACCCAGGCTATGAAAGCACCCTGTTGATTTAGAGAAAACTCGTTCCCTTCCCAGAGCCCTGCCTACAGTGACTAGAAACTCGTCCAAAACACTGGTATTTAGGTAGGTTCAAGGCGGCATGAATGGAGCTTTCAAAATTGGAAAGCAAGCCTTGTGCCATCAGGTCCCCGTTTCCAGTGAACACGCAGCCTACCTCCCTGTGATTTCTACCAAGTTAATATACATTCTAGCGACACACTGGTCCCTTCCCTGAATAACGTGTTCTTGGCACGGAGTTCTACATGTAGTGAACTGCCTCTCCCAAGGAATGCTCTAGGTACGCTATAGGGGCTTAGCCTCTTCTAAAACCCTGCAGTGTAAGAGGAAGAACTGTGCTTTGGTTACAGCAGGAACGCAAGCCAACTTTCTCCTGTAAGTATGGGGGCGTAAAGTATGACTTTGTAGAAGGAATGTGAAAGAGTATTGGTTTCTCAGTGCCGCTCAGCCTAGGGCACTGAGGCAGATATGCATGACATGTAGATGTGAGACAACAGATTGCCTTGAGCTGTTGGAGTGCTGAGGAAATCTAGCTCTCCCAAGGAGGCGTGCAGTGTGTTGCCCTACACTTAGCATATTGAGAGTGACTGGGAAAGGTTTCCGGGCCTGGATGTTTCTGAGCTTCCCAGTCGAGCATGCCGGTCCTCGGTGTTCTTGCAGGGAATAGGGTGCCCACGGGAGTTACTAGGTGTCTTCATAAGCGTACTAACGTTCAAAGAAAGCAGAACTGCAACTCATGTCTCCAGGAAACTGCTCCACGCTTCGGCTTCAGCAGGGCTCTTCAAGGCTTTACCTTGAGGAAACGACTCACGTCAAGTTTCCTTTGAGCTCTAGAGCGTCTCAGGTGGAGCTCCCACCCAGGCTACGAAAGCACCCTGTTGATTTAGAGAAAACTCGTTCCCTTCCCACAGCCCTGCCTACAGTGACTAGAGACCCGTCCAAAACACTGGTATTTAGGTAGCTTCAAGGCAGCATGAATGGAGCTTTCAAAATGGGAAAGCAAGCCTTGTGCCATCAGGTCTCCGTTTCCAGTGAGCACGCAGCCTACCCCCTTGTGATGTCTACCAAGTAAATATTCCCTCAAACTACACAATGGTCCCTTCCCTGAAGAATGTTTTCTTGGCACGGAGTTCTGCATGTAGCGAACTGCCTCTTCCAAGGAACGCTTTGGTAACGCTATGGGGGCTTAGGCTCTTCTAAAACCCTGCAGTGTAAGAGGAAGAACTGTGCTTTGGTTACAGCAGGAACGCAAGGCAACTTTCTCCTGTAAGTATGGGGTCTTAAGGTATGACTTTGTAGAAGGAATGTGAAAGAGTATTGGTTTCTCAGTGCCGCTCAGCCTAGGGCACTGAGGCAGATATGCATGACATGTAGACGTGAGACAACAGATTGCCTGGAGCTGTTGGAGTGCTGAGGAAATCTAGCTCTCCCAAGGAGGCGTGCAGTGTGTTGCCCTACCCTTAGCATATTGAGAGTGACTGGGAAAGGTTTCCGGGCCTAGATGTTTCTGAGCTTCCCAGTCGAGCATGCCGGTCCTCGGTGTTCTTGCAGGGAATAGGGTGCCCACGAGAGTTACTAGGTGTCTTCATAAGCGTACTAACAATCAAAGAAAGCAGAACTGCAACTCATGTCTCCAGGAAACTGCTCCACGCTTCGGCTTCAGCAGGGCCCTTCAAGGCTTTACCTTGAGGAAACGACTCACGTCAAGTTTCCTTTGAGCTCTAGAGCGTCTCAGTTGGAGCTCCCACCCAGGCTACGAAAGCACCCTGTTGATTTAGAGAAAACTCGTTCCCTTCCCACAGCCCTGCCTACAGTGACTAGAGACCCGTCCAAAACACTGGTATTTAGGTAGCTTCAAGGCAGCATGAATGGAGCTTTCAAAATGGGAAAGCAAGCCTTGTGCCATCAGGTCTCCATTTCCAGGGAACACGCAGCCTACCCCCTTGTGATGTCTACCAAGTAAATATTCCCTCAAACTACACAATGGTCCCTTCCCTGAAGAATGTTTCCTTGGCACGGAGTTCTGCATGTAGCGAACTGCCTCTCCCAAGGAACGCTTTGGTAACGCTATCGGGGCTTAGGCTCTTCTAAAACCCTGCAGTGTAAGAGGAAGAACTGTGCTTTGGTTACAGGAGGAACGCAAGCCGAGTTTCTCCTCTAAGTATGGGGTCTTAAGGTATGACTTTGTAGAAGGAATGCGAAGCAGTTTTGATTTCTCAGTGCCGCTCAGCCTAGGGCATTGAGGCAATTTGCATGACATGTAGGACGTGAGAGAACAGATTACCTGGAGCTGTTGGAGTGCTGAGGAAATGTAGCTCTCCCAAGGAAGAGTGCAGTGTGTTGCCCTAAACTTAGCATACACAGAGTGACTGGGAAAGGTATCCGGGCCTGGATGTTTCTTAGCAACCCAGTGGAGCCTGCCGGTACTCGGTGTTCTTGCACGGAATAGGGTGCCCAGGCGAGATCCTAGGTGTCTTGAAAAGCGTACTAATGTTAAAAGAAAGGAGAACTGCAACTCATGTCTCAAGGAAACTTCTCCACGTTCCGCTTCAGCAGGGCTCTTCAAGGCTTTACCTTGAGGAAAGGACTCACGTCAAGTTTCCTTGAGGCTCTAGAGCGTCTCAGGAGGAGCTCCCACCCAGGCTATGAAAGCACCCTGTTGATTTAGAGAAAACTCGTTCCCTTCCCAGAGCCCTGCCTACAGTGACTAGAAACTCGTCCAAAACTCTGGTATTTAGGTAGGTTCAAGGCGGCATGAATGGAGCTTTCAAAATGGGAAAGCAAGACTTGTGCCATCAGGTCTCCGTTTCCAGTGAGCACGCAGCCTACCCCCTTGTGATGTCTACCAAGTAAATATTCCCTCAAACTACACAATGGTCCCTTCCCTGAAGAATGTTTTCTTGGCACGGAGTTCTGCATGTAGCGAACTGCCTCTCCCAAGGAACGCTTTGGTAACGCTTTCGGTGCTTAGGCTCTTCTAAAACCCTGCAGTGTAAGAGGAAGAACTGTGCTTTGGTTACAGGAGGAATGCAAGCCAACTTTCCCCTGTAAGTATGGGGTCTTAAGGTATGACTTTGTAGAAGGACTGTGAAACAGTATTGGTTACTCAGTGCCGCTCAGCCTAGGGCATTGAGGCAGATATGCATGACATGTAGACGTGAGACAACAGATTGCCTGGAGCTGTTGGAGTGCTGAGGAAATCTAGCTCTCCCAAGGAGGCGTGCAGTGTGTTGCCCTACACTTAGCATACACAGAGTGACTGGGAAAGGTTTCCGGGCCTTGATGTTTCTGAGCTTCCCAGTCGAGCATGCCGGTCCTCGGTATTCTTGCAGGGAATAGGGTGCCCACGGGAGTTACTAGGTGTCTTCATAAGCGTACTAACGTTCAAACAAAGCAGAATTGCAACTCATGTCTCCAGGAAACTGCTCCACGCTTTGGCTTCAGCAGGGCTCTTCAAGGCTTTACCTTGAGGAAACGACTCACGTCAAGTTTCCTTTGAGCTCTAGAGCTTCTAGGTGGAGCTCCCACCAGGCTACGAAAGCACCCTGTTGATTTAGAGAAAACTCGTTCCCTTCCCACAGCCCTGCCTACAGTGACTAGAGACCCGTCCAAAATACTGGTATTTAGGTAGCTTCAAGGCAGCATGAATGGAGCTTTCAAAATGGGAAAGCAAGCCTTGTGCCATCAGGTCTCCGTTTCCAGGGAACACGCAGCCTACCCCCTTGTGATTTCTACCAAGTAAATATTCCCTCAAACTACACAATGGTCCCTTCCCTGAAGAATGTTTTCTTGGCACGGAGTTCTGCATGTAGCGAACTGCCTCTCCCAAGGAACGCTTTGGTAACGCTATCGGGGCTTAGGCTCTTCTAAAACCCTGCAGTGTAAGAGGAAGAACTGTGCTTTGGTTACAGGAGGAACGCAAGCCGAGTTTCTCCTGTAAGTATGGGGTCTTAAGGTATGACTTTGTAGAAGGAATGCGAAGCAGTTTTGATTTCTCAGTGCCGCTCAGCCTAGGGCATTGAGGGAATTTGCATGACATGTAGGACATGAGAGAACAGATTACTTGGAGCTGTTGGAGTGCTGAGGAAATGTAGCTCTCCCAAGGAAGAGTGCAGTGTGTTGCCCTACACTTAGCATACACAGAGTGACTGGGAAAGGTATCCGGGCCTGGATGTTTCTTAGCAACCCAGTGGAGCCTGCCGGTACTCGGTGTTCTTGCACGGAATAGGGTGCCCAGGCGAGATCCTAGGTGTCTTGAAAAGCGTCGTAACGTTAAAAGAAAGGAGAACTGCAACTCCTGTCTCAAGGAAACTTCTCCACGTGCCGCTTCAGCAGGGCTCTTCAAGGCTTTACCTTGAGGAAAGGACTCACGTCAAGTTTCCTTGTAGCTCTAGAGCGTCTCAGGAGGAGCTCCCACCCAGGCTACGAAAGCACCCTGTTGATTTCGAGAAAACTCGTTCCCTTCCCAGAGCCCTGCCTACAGTGACTAGAAACTCGTCCAAAACACTGGTATTTAGGTAGGTTCAAGGCGGCATGAATGGAGCTTTCAAAATGGGAAAGCAAGCCTTGTGCCATCAGGTCCCCGTTTCCAGTGAACACGCAGCCTACCTCCTTGTGATTTCTACCAAGTTAATATACACTCTAGAGACACACTGGTCCCTTCCCTGAAGAATGTTTTCTTGGCACGGAGTTCTGCATGTAGCGAACTGCCTCTCCCAAGGAATGCTCTAGGTACGCTATAGGGGCTTAGCCTCTTCTAAAACCCTGCAGTGTAAGAGGAAGAACTGTGCTTTGGTTACAGGAGGAATGCAAGCCAACTTTCTCCTGTAAGTATGGGGTCGTAAGGTATGACTTTGTAGAAGGAATGTGAAAGAGTATTGGTTTCTCAGTGCCGCTCAGCCTAGGGCATTGAGGCAGATATGCATGACATGTAGACGTGAGACAACAGATTGCCTGGAGCTGTTGGAGTGCTGAGGAAATCTAGCTCTCCCAAGGAGGCGTGCAGTGTGTTGCCCTACACTTAGCATACACAGAGTGACTGGGAAAGTTTTCCGGGCCTTGATGTTTCTGAGCTTCCCAGTCGAGCATGCCGGTCCTCGGTGTTCTTGCAGGGAATAGGGTGCCCACGGGAGTTACTAGGTGTCTTCATAAGCGTACTAACGTTCAAACAAAGCAGAACTGCAACTCGTGTCTCCAGGAAACTGCTCCACGCTTTGGCTTCAGCAGGGCTCTTCAAGGCTTTACCTTGAGGAAACGACTCACGTCAAGTTTCCTTTGAGCTCTAGAGCTTCTAGGTGGAGCTCCCACCAGGCTACGAAAGCACCCTGTTGATTTAGAGAAAACTCATTCCCTTCCCACAGCCCTGCCTACAGTGACTAGAGACCCGTCCAAAATACTGGTATTTAGGTAGCTTCAATGCAGCATGAATGGAGCTTTCAAAATGGGAAAGCAAGCCTTGGGCCATCAGGTCTCCGTTTCCAGGGAACACGCAGCCTACCCCCTTGTGATTTCTACCAAGTAAATATTCCCTCAAACTACACAATGGTCCCTTCCCTGAAGAATGTTTTCTTGGCACGGAGTTCTGCATGTAGCGAACTGCCTCTCCCAAGGAACGCTTTGGTAACGCTATCGGGGCTTAGGCTCTTCTAAAACCCTGCAGTGTAAGAGGAAGAACTGTGCTTTGGTTACAGGAGGAACGCAAGCCGAGTTTCTCCTCTAAGTATGGGGTCTTAAGGTATGACTTTGTAGAAGGAATGCAAAGCAGTTTTGATTTCTCAGTGCCGCTCAGCCTAGGGCACTGAGGCAATTTGTATGACATGTAGGACGTGAGAGAACAGATAACCTGGAGCTGTTGGAGTGCTGAGGAAATGTAGCTCTCCCAAGGAAGAGTGCAGTGTGTTGCCCTACACTTAGCATACACAGAGTTACTGGGAAAGGTATCCGGGCCTGGATGTTTCTTAGCAACCCAGTGGAGCCTGCCGGTACTCGGTGTTCTTGCACGGAATAGGGTGCCCAGGCGAGATCCTAGGTGTCTTGAAAAGCGTCGTAACGTTAAAAGAAAGGAGAACTGCAACTCCTGTCTCAAGGAAACTTCTCCACGTGCCGCTTCAGCAGGGCTCTTCAAGGCTTTACCTTGAGGAAAGGACTCACGTCAAGTTTCCTTGTAGCTCTAGAGCGTCTCAGGAGGAGCTCCCACCCAGGCTATGAAAGCACCCTGTTGATTTCGAGAAAACTCGTTCCCTTCCCAGAGCCCTGCCTACAGTGACTAGAAACTCGTCCAAAACACTGGTATTTAGGTAGGTTCAAGGCGGCATGAATGGAGCTTTCAAAATGGGAAAGCAAGCCTTGTGCCATCAGGTCCCCGTTTCCAGTGAACACGCAGCCTACCTCCTTGTGATTTCTACCAAGTTAATATACACTCTAGAGACACACTGGTCCCTTCCCTGAATAACGTGTTCTTGGCACGGAGTTCTGCATGTAGCGAACTGCCTCTCTCAAGGAATGCTCTAGGTACGCTATAGGGGCTTAGCCTCTTCTAAAACCCTGCAGTGTAAGAGGAAGAACTGTGCTTTGGTTACAGCAGGAACGCAAGGCAACTTTCTCCTGTAAGTATGGGGTCTTAAGGTATGACTTTGTAGAAGGAATGTGAAAGAGTATTGGTTACTCAGTGCCACTCAGCCTAGGGCATTGAGGCAGATATGCATGACATGTAGACGTGAGACAACAGATTGCCTGGAGCTGTTGGAGTGTTGAGGAAATCTAGCTCTCCCAAGGAGGCGTGCAGTGTGTTGCCCTACCCTTAGCATATTGAGAGTGACTGGGAAAGGTTTCCGGGCCTAGATGTTTCTGAGCTTCCCAGTCGAGCATGCCGGTCCTCGGTGTTCTTGCAGGGAATAGGGTGCCCACGAGAGTTACTAGGTGTCTTCATAAGCGTACTAACGTTCAAAGAAAGCAGAACTGCAACTCATGTCTCCAGGAAACTGCTCCACGCTTCGGCTTCAGCAGGGCTCTTCAAGGCTTTACCTTGAGGAAACGACTCACGTCAAGTTTCCTTTGAGCTCTAGAGCTTCTAGGTGGAGCTCCCACCCAGGCTACGAAAGCACCCTGTTGATTTAGAGAAAACTCGTTCCCTTCCCACAGCCCTGCCTACAGTGACTAGAGACCCGTCCAAAACACTGGTATTTAGGTAGCTTCAAGGCAGCATGAATGGAGCTTTCAAAATGGGAAAGCAAGCCTTGTGCCATCAGGTCTCCGTTTCCATTGAGCACGCAGCCTACCCCCTTGTGATGTCTACCAAGTAAATATTCCCTCAAACTACACAATGGTCCCTTCCCTGAAGAATGTTTTCTTGGCACGGAGTTCTGCATGTAGCGAACTGCCTCTCCCAAGGAACGCTTTGGTAACGATTTCGGTGCTTAGGCTCTTCTAAAACCCTGCAGTGTAAGAGGAAGAACTGTGCTTTGGTTACAGGAGGAATGCAAGCCAACTTTCTCCTGTAAGTATGGGGTCTTAAGGTATGACTTTGTAGAAGGACTGTGAAACAGTATTGGTTACTCAGTGCCGCTCAGCCTAGGGCATTGAGGCAGATATGCATGACATGTAGACGTGAGACAACAGATTGCCTGGAGCTGTTGGAGTGCTGAGGAAATCTAGCTCTCCCAAGGAGGCGTGCAGTGTGTTGCCCTACACTTAGCATACACAGAGTGACTGGGAAAGGTTTCCGGGCCTTGATGTTTCTGAGCTTCCCAGTCGAGCATGCCGGTCCTCGGTGTTCTTGCAGGGAATAGGGTGCCCACGGGAGTTACTAGGTGTCTTCATAAGCGTACTAACGTTCAAACAAAGCAGAACTGCAACTCGTGTCTCCAGGAAACTGCTCCACGCTTTGGCTTCAGCAGGGCTCTTCAAGGCTTTACCTTGAGGAAACGACTCACGTCAAGTTTCCTTTGAGCTCTAGAGCTTCTAGGTGGAGCTCCCACCAGGCTACGAAAGCACCCTGTTGATTTAGAGAAAACTCGTTCCCTTCCCACAGCCCTGCCTACAGTGACTAGAGACCCGTCCAAAATACTGGTATTTAGGTAGCTTCAAGGCAGCATGAATGGAGCTTTCAAAATGGGAAAGCAAGCCTTGTGCCATCAGGTCTCCGTTTCCAGGGAACACGCAGCCTACCCCCTTGTGATGTCTACCAAGTAAATATTCCCTCAAACTACACAATGGTCCCTTCCCTGAAGAATGTTTTCTTGGCACGGAGTTCTGCATGTAGCGAACTGCCTCTCCCAAGGAACGCTTTGGTAACGCTATCGGGGCTTAGGCTCTTCTAAAACCCTGCAGTGTAAGAGGAAGAACTGTGCTTTGGTTACAGGAGGAACGCAAGCCGAGTTTCTCCTGTAAGTATGGGGTCTTAAGGTATGACTTTGTAGAAGGAATGCGAAGCAGTTTTGATTTCTCAGTGCCGCTCAGCCTAGGGCGCTGAGACAATTTGCATGACATGTAGGACGTGAGAGAACAGATTACCTGGAGCTGTTGGAGTGCTGAGGAAATGTAGCTCTCCCAAGGAAGAGTGCAGTGTGTTGCCCTACACTTAGCATACACAGAGTGACTGGGAAAGGTATCCGGGCCTGGATGTTTCTTAGCAACCCAGTGGAGCCTGCCGGTACTCGGTGTTCTTGCACGGAATAGGGTGCCCAGGCGAGATCCTAGGTGTCTTGAAAAGCGTAGTAACGTTAGAAGAAAGGAGAACTGCAACTCATGTCTCAAGGAAACTTCTCCACGTGCCGCTTCAGCAGGGCTCTTCAAGGCTTTACCTTGAGGAAAGGACTCACGTCAAGTTTCCTTGTAGCTCTAGAGCGTCTCAGGAGGAGCTCCCACCCAGGCTACGAAAGCACCCTGTTGATTTCGAGAAAACTCGTTCCCTTCCCAGAGCCCTGCCTACAGTGACTAGAAACTCGTCCAAAACACTGGTATTTAGGTAGGTTCAAGGCGGCATGAATGGAGCTTTCAAAATGGGAAAGCAAGCCTTGTGCCATCAGGTCCCCGTTTCCAGTGAACACGCAGCCTACCTCCTTGTGATTTCTACCAAGTTAATAATACACTCTAGTGACACACTGGTCCCTTCCCTGAATAACGTGTTCTTGGCACGGAGCTCTGCATGTAGCGAACTGCCTCTCCCAAGGAACGCTTTGGTAACGCTATCGGGGCTTAGGCTCTTCTAAAACCCTGCAGTGTAAGAGGAAGAACTGTGCTTTGGTTACAGCAGGAACGCAATGCAACTTTCTCCTGTAAGTATGGGGTCTTAAGGTATGACTTTCTAGAAGGAATGTGAAAGAGTATTGGTTTCTCAGTGCCGCTCAGCCCAGGGCACTGAGGCAGATATGCATGACATGTAGATGTGAGACAACAGATTGCCTTGAGCTGTTGGAGTGCTGAGGAAATCTAGCTCTCCCAAGGAGGCGTGCAGTGTGTTGCCCTACACTTAGCATATTGAGAGTGACTGGGAAAGGTTTCCGGGCCCTGATGTTTCTGAGCTTCCCAGTCGAGCATGCCGGTCCTCGGTGTTCTTGCAGGGAATAGGGTGCCCACGGGAGTTACTAGGTGTCTTCATAAGCGTACTAACGTTCAAAGAAAGCAGAACTGCAACTCATGTCTCCAGGAAACTGCTCCACGCTTCGGCTTCAGCAGGGCTCTTCAAGGCTTTACCTTGAGGAAACGACTCACGTCAAGTTTCCTTTGAGCTCTAGAGCGTCTCTGGTGGAGCTCCCACCCAGGCTACGAAAGCACCCTGTTGATTTAGAGAAAACTCGTTCCCTTCCCACAGCCCTGCCTACAGTGACTAGAGACCCGTCCAAAACACTGGTATTTAGGTAGCTTCAAGGCAGCATGAATGGAGCTTTCAAAATGGGAAAGCAAGCCTTGTGCCATCAGGTCTCCGTTTCCAGTGAGCACGCAGCCTACCCCCTTGTGATGTCTACCAAGTAAATATTCCCTCAAACTACACAATGGTCCCTTCCCTGAAGAATGTTTTCTTGGCATGGAGTTCTGCATGTAGCGAACTGCCTCTCCCAAGGAACGCTTTGGTAACGCTATCGGGGCTTAGGCTCTTCTAAAACCCTGCAGTGTAAGAGGAAGAACTGTGCTTTGGTTACAGCAGGAACGCAAGGCAACTTTCTCCTGTAAGTATGGGGTCTTAAGGTATGACTTTGTAGAAGGAATGTGAAAGAGTATTGGTTTCTCAGTGCCGCTCAGCCTAGGGCACTGAGGCAGATATGCATGACATGTAGACGTGAGACAACAGATTGCCTGGAGCTGTTGGAGTGCTGAGGAAATCTAGCTCTCCCAAGGAGGTGTGCAGTGTGTTGCCTTACACTTAGCATATTGAGAGTGACTGGGAAAGGTTTCCGGGCCTAGATGTTTCTGAGCTTCCCAGTCGAGCATGCCGGTCCTCGGTGTTCTTGCAGGGAATAGGGTGCCCACGAGAGTTACTAGGTGTCTTCATAAGCGTACTAACAATCAAAGAAAGCAGAACTGCAACTCATGTCTCCAGGAAACTGCTCCACGCTTCGGCTTCAGCAGGGCCCTTCAAGGCTTTACCTTGAGGAAACGACTCACGTCAAGTTTCCTTTGAGCTCTAGAGCGTCTCAGTTGGAGCTCCCACCCAGGCTACGAAAGCACCCTGTTGATTTAGAGAAAACTCGTTCCCTTCCCACAGCCCTGCCTACAGTGACTAGAGACCCGTCCAAAACACTGGTATTTAGGTAGCTTCAAGGCAGCATGAATGGAGCTTTCAAAATGGGAAAGCAAGCCTTGTGCCATCAGGTCTCCATTTCCAGGGAACACGCAGCCTACCCCCTTGTGATGTCTACCAAGTAAATATTCCCTCAAACTACACAATGGTCCATTCCCTGAAGAATGTTTTCTTGGCACGGAGTTCTGCATGTAGCGAACTGCCTCTCCCAAGGAACGCTTTGGTAACGCTATCGGGGCTTAGGCTCTTCTAAAACCCTGCAGTGTAAGAGGAAGAACTGTGCTTTGGTTACAGGAGGAACGCAAGCCGAGTTTCTCCTGTAAGTATGGGGTCTTAAGGTATGACTTTGTAGAAGGAATGCGAAGCAGTTTTGATTTCTCAGTGCCGCTCAGCCTAGGGCATTGAGGCAATTTGCATGACATGTAGGACGTGAGAGAACAGATTACCTGGAGCTGTTGGAGTGCTGAGGAAATGTAGCTCTCCCAAGGAAGAGTGCAGTGTGTTGCCCTACACTTAGCATACACAGAGTGACTGGGAAAGGTATCCGGGCCTGGATGTTTCTTAGCAACCCAGTGGAGCCTGCCGGTACTCGGTGTTCTTGCACGGAATAGGGTGCCCAGGCGAGATCCTAGGTGTCTTGAAAAGCGTCGTAACGTTAAAAGAAAGGAGAACTGCAACTCCTGTCTCAAGGAAACTTCTCCATGTGCCGCTTCAGCAGGGCTCTTCAAGGCTTTACCTTGAGGAAAGGACTCACGTCAAGTTTCCTTGTAGCTCTAGAGCGTCTCAGGAGGAGCTCCCACCCAGGCTATGAAAGCACCCTGTTGATTTCGAGAAAACTCGTTCCCTTCCCAGAGCCCTGCCTACAGTGACTAGAAACTCGTCCAAAACACTGGTATTTAGGTAGGTTCAAGGCGGCATGAATGGAGCTTTCAAAATGGGAAAGCAAGCCTTGTGCCATCAGGTCCCCGTTTCCAGTGAACACGCAGCCTACCTCCTTGTGATTTCTACCAAGTTAATATACACTCTAGAGACACACTGGTCCCTTCCCTGAATAACGTGTTCTTGGCACGGAGTTCTGCATGTAGCGAACTGCCTCTCTCAAGGAATGCTCTAGGTACGCTATAGGGGCTTAGCATCTTCTAAAACCCTGCAGTGTAAGAGGAAGAACTGTGCTTTGGTTACAGCAGGAACGCAAGGCAACTTTCTCCTGTAAGTATGGGGTCTTAAGGTATGACTTTGTAGAAGGAATGTGAAAGAGTATTGGTTACTCAGTGCCACTCAGCCTAGGGCATTGAGGCAGATATGCATGACATGTAGACGTGAGACAACAGATTGCCTGGAGCTGTTGGAGTGTTGAGGAAATCTAGCTCTCCCAAGGAGGCGTGCAGTGTGTTGCCCTACCCTTAGCATATTGAGAGTGACTGGGAAAGGTTTCCGGGCCTAGATGTTTCTGTGCTTCCCAGTCGAGCATGCAGGTCCTCGGTGTTCTTGCAGGGAATAGGGTGCCCACGAGAGTTACTAGGTGTCTTCATAAGTGTACTAACGTTCAAAGAAAGCAGAACTGCAACTCATGTCTCCAGGAAACTGCTCCACGCTTCGGCTTCAGCAGGGCTCTTCAAGGCTTTACCTTGAGGAAACGACTCACGTCAAGTTTCCTTTGAGCTCTAGAGCTTCTAGGTGGAGCTCCCACCCAGGCTACGAAAGCACCCTGTTGATTTAGAGAAAACTCGTTCCCTTCCCACAGCCCTGCCTACAGTGACTAGAGACCCGTCCAAAACACTGGTATTTAGGTAGCTTCAAGGCAGCATGAATGGAGCTTTCAAAATGGGAAAGCAAGCCTTGTGCCATCAGGTCTCCGTTTCCAGGGAACACGCAGCCTACCCCCTTGTGATGTCTACCAAGTAAATATTCCCTCAAACTACACAATGGTCCCTTCCCTGAAGAATGTTTTCTTGGCACGGAGTTCTGCATGTAGCGAACTGCCTCTCCCAAGGAACGCTTTGGTAACGCTATCGGGGCTTAGGCTCTTCTAAAACCCTGCAGTGTAAGAGGAAGAACTGTGCTTTGGTTACAGGAGGAACGCAAGCCGAGTTTCTCCTGTAAGTATGGGGTCTTAAGGTATGACTTTGTAGAAGGAATGCGAAGCAGTTTTGATTTCTCAGTGCCGCTCAGCCTAGGGCGCTGAGGCAATTTGCATGACATGTAGGACGTGAGAGAACAGATTACCTGGAGCTGTTGGAGTGCTGAGGAAATGTAGCTCTCCCAAGGAAGAGTGCAGTGTGTTGCCCTACACTTAGCATACACAGAGTGACTGGGAAAGGTATCCGGGCCTGGATGTTTCTTAGCAACCCAGTGGAGCCTGCCGGTACTCGGTGTTCTTGCACGGAATAGGGTGCCCAGGCGAGATCCTAGGTGTCTTGAAAAGCGTAGTAACGTTAAAAGAAAGGAGAACTGCAACTCATGTCTCAAGGAAACTTCTCCACGTGCCGCTTCAGCAGGGCTCTTCAAGGCTTTACCTTGAGGAAAGGACTCACGTCAAGTTTCCTTGTAGCTCTAGAGCGTCTCAGGAGGAGCTCCCACCCAGGCTACGAAAGCACCCTGTTGATTTCGAGAAAACTCGTTCCCTTCCCAGAGCCCTGCCTACAGTGACTAGAAACTCGTCCAAAACACTGGTATTTAGGTAGGTTCAAGGCGGCATGAATGGAGCTTTCAAAATGGGAAAGCAAGCCTTGTGCCATCAGGTCCCCGTTTCCAGTGAACACGCAGCCTACCTCCTTGTGATTTCTACCAAGTTAATATACACTCTAGTGACACACTGGTCCCTTCCCTGAATAACGTGTTCTTGGCACGGAGTTCTGCATGTAGCGAACTGCCTCTCCCAAGGAATGCTCTAGGTACGCTATAGGGGCTTAGCCTCTTCTAAAACCCTGCAGTGTAAGAGGAAGAACTGTGCTTTGGTTACAGCAGGAACGCAAGCCAACTTTCTCCTGTAAGTATGGGGTCGTAAGGTATGACTTTGTAGAAGGAATGTGAAAGAGTATTGGTTTCTCAGTGCCGCTCAGCCTAGGGCACTGAGGCAGATATGCATGACATGTAGATGTGAGACAACAGATTGCCTTGAGCTGTTGGAGTGCTGAGGAAATCTAGCTCTCCCAAGGAGGCGTGCAGTGTGTTGCCCTACACTTAGCA